>NC_091002.1:180000-402500 GCF_041146395.1 Eulemur rufifrons
CTAACCATAACCCCTAACCCTAACCCTAACCCCTAACCCTTACCCCTACCCCTACCCCTAACCCTAACCCCTAACCCTACCCCTACACCTACCCCTAACCCTAACCCTAATCCCTAACCCTACCCCTTACCCTAACCCTAAACCTAACCCCTAACCCTAACCCCTAACCCTAACCCTAACCCCTAACCCTAACCCCTAACCCCTAACACTAACACCTAACCCTAACCCTAACCCCTAACCCTAACCCTAACCCTAACCCCGACCCCAACCCCAACCCTAACACTAAACCTAACCCCTAACCCTGACCCTGACCCTGACCCTGAGCCTAACCCCTAATCCTAACCCTAACCCCTAACCCTACCCCTACCCCTACCCCTACCCTAACCCTAACCCAACCCTAACCCTAACCCTAACCCCTAACCCTAACCCCAACCCCAACCATAACCCTAACCCCCTAACCCTAACCCTAACCCCTAACCCTAACCCTAACCCCTAACCCTAAGCCTAACCCCTAACCCCTGACCCTGACCCTAACCCTAACCCCTAACCCTAACCCTAACCCTAACTCTAACCCTGAACCCTAAACCTACCCGTAACCTTTAACACTAACCCTATCCGTGAACCTTAAACCTGACCCTAACCATTACCCGCACCCAAACTTTTAACCCTGACCCTAACCCTAATCCTTAATGCTAACCCTAACACTAATCCCTAACCCTAAGCCCAACACTTATCCCTAATCCTATCCCTTAAACTTAACCTTAAACCTAATGCTACCCCATAAACGTAACCCTAACCGTGACCAGTAAACCTAAGCCTAACCTCTAACACAAACCATAGCACATAACTCTAACCCTATAACTAACCCTAACCCCAACCCTAACCTTAAACCTTAACTCTTAACCTTAACCCTAAGCGTTAACTCTCACGCTAACCTTTAATCCTAACACTAAACCTAATCTTCAACCCTAAACCTAACACTTAACCCTAACCCTGTACCAAACACTAACCCCTCATCTAAACCCTAACCGTAAACCTCAACCCTAAACCAAAGTGTAACCGTTAAACCTAAGAGTAACCTTTAACCCTAACCCTAAGCCCTAACCCTAAGCCCTCACCCTAACACTAAACTTCATCCTTAACCCTAACCATAAGCCTAACCCTAATGCTACCCCCTAAACCTAACCCTAGCCGTTACCAGTAAACCTAACCCTAAGCTCTAACACAAACCATAGCACATAACTCTAACTCTAAAACTAACCCTAACCCTAACTCTAAACCCTAACTCTTAACCTTAACCCTAAGCGTTAACTCTCATGCTAACCTTTAATCCTAACTCTAATCCTAATCTTCAACCCTAAACCTAACACTTAACCCTAACCCTGTACCAAACCCTAACCCCTCATCTTAACCCTAACCGTAAACCTCAACCCTAAACCAAAGTGTAACCGTTAAACCTAAGGGTAACCTTTAACCCTAACCCTAATCCCTAACCCTAAGCCCTCACCCTAACACTAAACTTCATCCTTAACCCTAACCATAATCCTAACCCTAAATCTAATTCTCAGACTTCTTGCTTTCTTAGAGTTTAGAAAGCCTGCAATCCTCCCATGCCATGCGTGAAAGGAGGCTCTACCACTGCGTCCTGCATGAAACCCACGGGCCCATACCCAGAGTATAATAGAGTGGGTTCCCGGGTACAATCCCAGCCCCCTAAACTCCCCCCGCCTGCCCAATGCAGACAGGGCCTGTGCGCTAAGCATAAACAATACCTTTAACAGATAACCCTAACCCTGAACATAACACCCAACCCTGTTCCTATTTCTCCCCTTAACACGTAAACCTCACCGTGCGCCTAACTTTAACCTCTTATCCTAACGTTAATGCATAACCCATTTCCTGAGAACAACCCCTATCCCATAATTCTAACCCTATCTCCTAGTCATCACTGTGACACCTAATCCCTAACCCTAATTCTAAACCGCTAACCCTAACCGTAACCCTACCTACAACCCTAACACTGACAGTAACCCTTACTTCTAACCCCAACGCTATGCCTAACAAAAACCCTAACCCTTGACCCTAACCCTTCACCCTAACCCCTAAGCCTTACCCTAACCCTTAACCCTAATCCTAATCCTAACCATTAAACCTAACCCTAGCTCTTAAAGGTAACCCTAAACCTTACCCTCACGACTAGACCTAACCCTGACACTAACCTAACACCTAACCCTAACCAGAACCCCTAAAGCTAACCCTGAATCCTATCCCTAACCCTAGCAGTAAAATTTAACCCTAAACCTAAGCCCAACCCGTAACCCTAATCCTATCCTTTTACCCTAAAACTAACCCCTAAACCTAACCCCTATACCTCACCCTAACTCTAACCCCAATCCTAATTCTAACCATACCCCTTCATAAAACACTAACTCCTAACCGCTAACCCTAACACTAACCAAAAACCCTAATCACTAATCCCTAACCCTAACGCTTAACCTTTACCCTAACCATTAACCCTCACCCTAAATCTTAACACTGACCCTAACCTTAACCTTTAACTCTAAGCCTAACCCTTAACCCTACAGTAAGGAAGACCCTTAATGCTAATGCGATCCCTTATCCCTAACCCTAACACTACAGCTAAAAATAACCCTAACCTTTGATCCTGAAACATAACCCCTAACACTTACTTTAACCCCATACCCTAACCCTAATCCTAAGCATTAAACCTAACCCTATCTCTTAACCCTAACGCTAGCCCTTACCCTAACGCCTAGATCTAACCCTAAATCTAACCTACCGGCTAATCCTAACCTTAAGCCCTAATGCTAACTCTAACCCTGAACCCTAAACCTACCCGTAACCCTTAACACTAACCCTATTCGTGAACCTTAACCCTGACCCTAACCATTACCCGCACCCAAGCATTTAACCCTGACCCTACCCCTAATCCTTAATGATAACCCTAACACTAAACCCTAACCCTAAGCCCAACACTTATCCCTAATCCTATCCCTTAACCCAAACCCTAACCCTAATGCTACCCCCTCAACGTAACCCTAACCGTGACCAGTAAACCTAACCCTAACCTCTAACACAAACCATAGCACATAACTCTAACCCTAAAACTAACCCTAACCCTAACCCTAAACCCTAACTCTTAACCTTAACCCTAAGCGTTAACTCTCACGCTAACCTTTAATCCTAACCCTAATCCTAATCTTCAACCCTAAACCTAACACTTAACCCTAACCCTGTACCAAACCCTAACCCCTCATCTTAACCCTAACCGTAAAACTCAACCCTAAACCAAAGTGTAACCGTTAAACCTAAGAGTAACCTTTAACCCTAACCCTAAGCCCTAACCCTAAGCCCTCACCCTAACACTAAACTTCATCCTTAACCCTAACCAGAATCCTAACCCTAAATCTAATTCTCAGACTTGTTGCTTTCTTAGAGTTTAGAAAGCCTGCAATCCTCCCATGCCATGTGTGAAAGGAGGCTCTACCACTGTGTCCTGCATGAAACCCACGGGCCCATACCCAGAGTATGATAGAGTGGGTTCCCGGGTACAATCCCAGCCCCCTAAACTCCCCCTGCCCGCCTAATGCAGACAGGGCCCGTGCGCTAAGCATAAACAATACCTTTAACAGATAACCCTAACACTGAACATAACAACCCAACCCTGTTCCTATTTCTCCCCTTAACACGTAAACCTCACCGTGCGCCTAACTTTAACCTCTTATCCTAACGTTAATGCATAACCCATTTCCTGAGAACAACCCCTATCCCATAATTCTAACCCTATCTCCTTGTCATCACTGTGACACCTAATCCCTAACCCTAATTCTAAACCGCTAACCCTAACCGTAACCCTACCTACAACCCTAACACTGACAGTAACCCTTACTTCTAACCCCAACGCTATGCCTAACAAAAACCCTAACCCTTGACCCTAACCCTTCACCCTAACCCCTAAGCCTTACCCTAACCCTTAACCCTAATCCTAATCCTAACCATTAAACCTAACCCTAGCTCTTAAAGCTAACCCTAAACCTTACCCTCACGACTAGACCTAACCCTGACACTAACCTAACACCTAACCCTATCCAGAACCCCTAAAGCTAACCCTGAACCCTATCCCTAACCCTAGCAGTAAACTTTAACCTTAAACCTAAGCCCAACCCGTAACCCTAATCCTATCCTTTTACCCTAAAACTAACCCCTAAACCTAAACCCTACACCTTACCCTAACTCTAACCCCAATCCTAATTCTAACCATACCCCTTCATAAAACACTAACTCCTAACCGCTAACCCTAACACTAACCAAAAACCCTAATCACTAATCCCTAACCCTAACGCTTAACCTTTACCCTAACCGTTAACCCTCACCCTAAATCTTAACACTGACCCTATCCTTAACCTTTAACTCTAAGCCTAACCCTTAACCCTACAGTAAGGAAGACCCTTAATGCTTATGGGATCCCTTATCCCTAACCCTAACACTACAGCTAAAAATAACCCTAACATTTGATCCTTAAAAGTTACCCCTAACCCTTCCTTTAACCCCAAAACCTAACCCTAATCCTAAGCATTAAACCTAACCCTATCTCTTAACCCTAACGCTAGTCCTTACCCTAACTCCTAGATCTAACCCTAAATCTAACCTACCACCTAATCCTAACCTTAAGCCCTAATGCTAACTCTAACCCTGAACCCTAAACCTACCCGTAACCCTTAACACTAACCCTATCCGTGAACCTTAACCCTGACCCTAACCATTACCCGCACCCAAGCATTTAACCCTGACCCTAACCCTTATACTTAATGCTAACCCTAACACTGAACCCTAACCCTAAGCCCAACACTTATCCCTAATCCTATCCCTTAACCCTAACCCTAACCCTAATGCTACCCCCTAAACGTAACCCTAACCGTGACCAGTAAACCTAACCCTAACCTCTAACACAAACCATAGCACATAACTCTAACCCTAAAACTAACCCTAACCCTAACCCTAAACCCTAACTCTTAACCTTAACCCTAAGCGTTAACTCTCACGCTAATCTTTACTCCTAACCCTAATCCTAATCTTCAACCCTAATCCTAACACTTAACCCTAACCCTGTACCAAACCCTAACCCCTCATCTTAACCCTAACCGTAAACCTCAACCCTAAACCAAAGTGTAACCGTTAAACCTAAGAGTAACCTTTAACCCTAACCCTAATCCCTAACCCTAAGCCCTCACCCTAACACTAAACTTCATCCTTAACACTAACCATAATCCTAACCCTAAATCTAATTCTCAGACTTCTTGCTTTCTTAGAGTTTAGAAAGCCTGCAATCCTCTCATGCCATGCGTGAAAGGAGGCTCTACCACTGTGTCCCTCATGAAACCCACGGGCCCATACCCAGAGTATGATAGAGTGGGTTCCCGGGTACAATCCCAGCCCCCTAAACTCCCCCCGCCCGCCTAATGCAGACAGGGCCCGTGCGCTAAGCATAAACAATACCTTTAACAGATAACCCTAACACTGAACATAACACCCAACCCTGTTCCTATTTCTCCCCTTAACACGCAAACCTCACCGTGCGCCTAACTTTAACCTCTTATCCTAACGTTAATGCATAACCCATTTCCTGAGAACAACCCCTATCCCATAATTCTAACCCTATCTCCTAGTCATCACTGTGACACCTAATCCCTAACCCTAATTCTAAACCGCTAACCCTAACCGTAACCCTACCTACAACCCTAACACTGACAGTAACCCTTACTTCTAACCCCTACGCTATGCCTAACAAAAACCCTAACCCTTGACCCTAACCCTTCACCCTAACCCCTAAGCCTTACCCTAACCCTTAACCCTAATCCTAATCCTAACCATTAAACCTAACCCTAGCTCTTAAAGCTAACCCTAAACCTTACCCTCACGACTAGACCTAACCCTGACACTAACCTAACACCTAACCCTAACCAGAACCCCTAAAGCTAACCCTGAACCCTATCCCTAACCCTAGCAGTAAACTTTAACCCTAAACCTAAGCCCAACCCGTAACCCTAATCCTATCCTTTTACCCTAAAACTAACCCCTAAACCTAACCCCTATACCTCACCCTAACTCTAACCCCAATCCTAATTCTAACCATACCCCTTCATAAAACACTAACTCCTAACCGCTAACCCTAACACTAACCAAAAACCCTAATCACTAATGCCTAACCCTAACGCTTAACCTTTACCCTAACCGTTAACCCTCACCCTAAATCTTAACACTGACCCTAACCTTAACCTTTAACTCTAAGCCTAACCCTTAACCCACAGTAAGGAAGACCCTTAATGCTAATGGGATCCCTTATCCCTAACCCTAACACTACAGCTAAAAATAACCCTAACCTTTGATCCTTAAACCTAACCCCTAACACTTACTTTAACCCCAAACCCTAACCCTAATCTAAGCATTAAACCTAACCCTATCTCTTAACCCTAACGCTAACCCTTACCCTAACGCCTAGATCTAACCCTAAATCTGACCTACCGCCTAATCCTAACCTTAAGCCCTAATGCTAACTCTAACCCTGAACCCTAAACCTACCCGTAACCCTTAACACTAACCCTATCCCTAACCCCCTTACCCTAACTCTGTTAACCCTAACCCTCAACCCTGACCCTAACCTTAAACCTTAATCCTAACCATGCGTGAGATGAGCCTCTGCCTTTGTCCTGCGTGACAGTTCAAGCCCAACACCCAGGGTACGATGAAGTGGGGACACAGCCTTGCTCCACACCCACAGTGCCCCGTACGTTAGACAGGGCCCGTGCCCTAACACACACCATTAAACGTAAGCCCTAACCCTATCACTAAACCAAACCCTTCGTAAGCCCTGAATCTAACTCCTAACAGTAACCCTAATCCCTGACCCTTACTCTTGCCTCTCACCGTAAACCTAAACCCAACCACTAAACATAATCCTAATCTCTAACCCTAACAGTAATCCTAACCCTAATTCTAACCTAAAACTCTAACCCCTAAATCTAATCCTAGTCCCTAACACCTAACCTTACCCTAACCGAATTCCAATTCTCAGACTTTTTCAATTCAAAAACTTAAAAAAGCCTAGAATCCACCAATGCCGTGTCTGAGATGAGCGTCCGCCCCTATGTCCTGCATGACAGGCAGGCGCCAATGCCCAGGGTACTATGGAGTGGAGTCCTGGGGTCTGTAGGCTTGCTAAACTCCAGTTTGGAAGAATTTCTATAGTCATATATAGGGATGCTTACATTTACTTATAGAAAGCAACTATTGGTGTGTGATTTGTAGGCTTGCCTTACTCTAGTTTGGATGAAGAAGCTGAATCATATATAGGAATATTAGCTTTGAGTTAGAGGAAGCATCTATGGGGGGTGCTTTTTTGGCTTGTTAAACTCTGGTTTGGAAGAAGTTCGAGAGTCTTATATAGGAACGATATCATTCATTCAGAGAAAGCAATTATAGGGAGTTGGTTTGTAGGCTTGCTAAGCTCTAGTTTGGAGGAAGGCGAGAGTCATATATAGAACGCTTACGTTCACATAAAGCGTCTACGGGGGGACGGATTCTAGGCTTCCTAAACTCTAGCTTGGAAAAAGAGGACAGTTATGTATAGGAACTCTCGGCGGGGGATTTGTGGCATTGCTAAAATGTTAGATTGGAAAAGTTGCGAGAGTCATACATAGGAATGTTAACATTCACTCAATGAAAGCAACTATAAGGGGTGCTTTCCAGGCTGGCTACACTCTAATTTGGAAAAAGTGCGACAGTCATATATAGGAAGGCTTATATTCACTCAGACAAAGCAATTATGTGTAGGTGTATAGTAGGCATGCTAACTCTAGTTTGGAAAATTTCGAGAGCCATGTATAAGAAAGCTTACAGTAACTTAGAGAAAGCAACGAACAGGGGTGGAGTGTAGACTTGCTAAACTCTAGTTTGGAGGAAGTGCCATAGTCATATATAGGAACGCTTAAATTCATTCAGAGAAAACAGCTGTCGGGGATTGGTTTGTAGACTTATTCAACTCTAGTTTGGAAGAAGTGCGAGAGACATATATAGGAATGTTTACATTGACTCAAAGAAAGCAACTATGGGGGAGTGTTATTTTGGCATGCCAGATGCTAGTTAGGAAGAAGTACAAGACTCATATATAGGAACGCTTACATTCACACAGCGAGAGCAACTACGGAGTAGTGTCAGGTAGACATATTAAAGTCTAGGTTGGGAGAATTTCCAGAGTCCTATATAGGAAAGGTAACAGCCATTTTGAAAAAGCAAGTCTTGGCGGGTGGTTTGTAGGCCTGCAAAACCTTGTTTTGGTTGAAGTGTGATAATCATATATGAGAACGCTTACATTCACTCAGAGAAAACAACGATGGGGTTGTTTGTAGGCTTACTAAACTGCAGTTTAGAAGAAGCACGAGAATCACATATAGGAGCACATACATTTTGACGCACTGAAAGTAACTATGGGGTGGTGTTTTATAGGCATGCTAAACTCTAGTTTGGATGAAGTTTGAGAATCACATATAAGAAAGCTTAGAGTCACTTAGAGAAAGCAAATCTCTGGGTGTGGAATGTAGGCCTGCTAAACTCTATTTTTGTTTAAGAGTGAGAGTCATATATGGGAAGGCTTATGTTCACTCATAGAAAGCAACCACTGCGTGGTGTTTTGTTGGCATGGTGTAGTTTGAAAGAAGTTGGAGATTCTTATATAGGAAAGTTTACACTCACCTAGAGAAAGCAACTCACGGGGTGTTGTTTGTAGGCCTGCTAAACTCTAATTTAGATGAAGTGAGAGAGGCATATATATGAACGCTTATATTGATGCAGAGAAAGCAACTATGGGGTGGTGTTTTGTAGGCATGCTAAAATATAATTTGGAAGAAGTTCGAAAACAGACAGTCACTTAGAGAAAGCCACTCTCGGCGGTTGATTTTTCGGTGTGCTAAATTGTATTTTGAAAGAAGTACCAGAGTCATATATACAAACGCTTACATTCATGCAGAGAAAGCAACTCTGGGGTGGTGTTTTCTAGGCATGCTAAACTCTAGTTTGGACGAAGTTTGAGAATCACATATAAGAAAGCTTAGAGTCGCTTAAAGCAAATCTCTGGGTGTGGAATGTAGGCGTGCTAAACTCTATTTTGGTTTCAGAGTGAGAGTCATATATGGGAAGGCTTACATTCGCTCAGAGAAAGCAACGATGGTGTGGTGGTTTGTAGGCATACTGAACTCTAGTTTGGAAGATGTAGGAGAATGATATATGGGAACGCTTACATTCATGCAGAGAAAGCAATTATGGGGTGGTTTTTTTGTACCCATGCTAACCTCTAGTTTAGAAGAAGTTATATAGGAAAGCGTACACTCATTTATAGAAACCAACTTTCGGTGGATGGACGGTAGGCCTGCAAAACTCTACTTTGGAAGAAGGGGGAGAGTCATATTGGGGCCACGTACATTGACTCGGAGAAATCAAGGATGGGGTTGTGGTTTGTAGGCATACTAAACTCTAGTTTGGAAGAAGGACGAGAATCATATATAGGAACGCTTACATTCATGCAGAGAAAGCAACTATGGAGTGATGTTTTTATGCCTACTAAACGATAGTTTGGAGGATGTTCGAGAGTCATATCTGGAAAGCTTACAGTCATTTAGAGAAAGCAACTCTCTGGGGGTGGTTCGTAGGCCTGCTAAACTCTATTTTCAATGAAGTGTTCGAATCATATACAGGAACGCTTACATTCACACAGAGAAAGCAACGTTGGGGTGGCCGTTTTTGAGCATACTAAACTCTACTTTGGAAGAGGTACGAGAGACAAATACTAACGCTTACATTAACACAGAGAAAGCAAATACGGGGTGCTGTAGTGCAGGCATGCTAAACGATAGATTAGAAGAAGTTCGAAAGCTGACAGTCACTTAGAGAAAGCAACTCTTGGCGGGTGATTTTTAGGTCTGCTAAATTGTATTTTGAAAGACGTACCAGAGTCATATACAAACGCTTACATTCACGCAGAGAAAGAAACTATGGGGTGATGTGTTGTGGGGATGCTAAACTGCAGTTTGGAAGGTGTTCGAGAGTGTTATATAGGATAGCTTACAGTCACCTAGAGAAAGCAACACTCGGGACAGCTTTACAAGCCTCTAAACACTAATTAGCAGCAATTGTGAGAGTCAAACATGGGAACGCTTACATTCACTCAGAGAACGCAACGTTTGGGTGGCTGGTTTTTAAGCATTCTAAACTGTATTTTGGAGGAAGTAGGAGAGTCATATATACGAATGCTTACATTCATGCAGAGAAAGCAACTCTGTGGTCGTATTTTGTTGGCATGCTAAACTGTGGTTTGGAAGAAGTTCGAGAGCCTTATATAGGAAAGATTACAGTGACACAGAGAAAACAACTCTCTGTAGTTTCTTGGTAGGTCTGCTAAACTGTGATTTGGATGAAGTGTGAGAACGCTTGCATTCACTCAGAGAAAGAACTTTGTCGTGGTGGTTTGTAGGAATAACAACTGTAGTTCGAAGAAGTAGGAGAGTCATATATGAACGGTTACATTCACGCAGAGAAAGCAACTGTGGGGTGGCGTATGTAATCATCATAATCTGTAGTTTGGAGGAAGTTCGAGAGTCATATCTGGGGAAAATTAGAGTCACATAGAGAAAGGAACAATCGGGGGCTGGTGTGTAGGTCTGCTAAATTCTATTTTGGAAGAAGAGTGAGAGTCATATATGGGAACGCTTATGTTGACTCAGAGAAATCAACGATGGGACGCTGTATTGTTGGCATGCTAAACTGTAGTTTGGAAGAAGTTCGAGAGTCTTATATAGGAAAGTTTACAGTCACCTAGAGAAAGCAACTCACAGGAGGTGGTTTGTAAGCCGCTAAACTCTAATTTGGATGAAGTGAAAGAAGCATATATGGATACGCTTCATTCACTCAGAGAAAGGTAAATTGGGGTGCCGGTTTGTAGGTATACTAACTCCAGTTTGGAAGAAGTACTAGAGTCATATATATGAACGCTTATATGGACGCAGAGAAAGCAACTATGGGGTGGTGTTTTGTAGGCCTGCTAAAATATAGTTTGGAAGAAGTTCGAAAGCAGACAGTCACTTAGAGAAAGCAACTCTCGGCAGTTCATTTTTCGGTCTGCTGAATTGTATTTTGAAAGAAATACCAAAGTCATATATTCAAACGCTTACATTCATGCAGAGAAAGCAACTCTGGGGTGGTGTTTTCTAGGCATGCTAAACTCTAGTTTGGACGACGTTTGAGAATCACATATAAGAAAGCTTAGAGTCGCTTAAAGCAAATCTCTGGGTGTGGAATGTAGGCGTGCTAAACTCTATTTTGGTTTCGGAGTGAGAGTCATATATGGGAAGGCTTACATTCACTCAGAGAAAGCAACGATGGTGTGGTGGTTTGTAGGCATACTGAACTCTAGTTTGGAAGAAGTAGGAGAATGATATATGGGAACGCTTACATTCATGCAGAGAAAGCAATTATGGGGTGGCTTTTTTGTAGCCATGCTAATCTCTATTTTGCAAGAAGTTAAAGAGAAATATATAGGAAAGCGTACCGTCATTTATAGAAACCAACTTTCGGGGGATGGTTTGTAGGCCTGCAAAACTCTACTTTGGAAGAAGGGGGAGAGTCATATGGGGGACTGGGTACATTCACTCGGAGAAATCAACGATGGGGTTGTGGTTTGTAGGCATACTAAACTCTAGTTTGGAAGAAGGACGAGAATCATATATAGGAACGCTTACATTCATGCAGAGAAAGCAACTATGGAGTGATGTTTGTATGCCTACTAAACGATAGTTTGGAGGATGTTCGAGAGTCATATCTGGAAAGCTTACAGTCATTTAGAGAAAGAAACTCTCTGGGGATGGTTCGTAGGCCTGCTAAACTCTATTTTCAATGAAGTGTTCGAATCATATACAGGAACGCTTACATTCACTCAGAGAAAGCAACGTTGGGGTGGCCGTTTGTGAGCATACTAAACTCTACTTTGGAAGAGGTACGAGAGACATAAATACGAACGCTTACATTAACACAGAGAAAGCAAATACGGGGTGCTGTAATGCAGGCATGCTAAACTATAGATTGGAAGATGTTCGAAAGCTGACAGTCACTTAGAGAAAGCAACTCTTGGCGGGTGATTTTTAGGTCTGCTAAATTGTATTTTGAAAGACGTACCAGAGTCATATACAAAAGCTTACATTCATGCAGAGAAAGAAACTATGGGGTGATGTGTTGTTGGCATGCTAAACTGCAGTTTGGAAGGAGTTCGAGAGTGTTATATAGGATAGCTTACAGTCACCTAGAGAAAGCAACACTCGGGACAGCTTTACAAGCCTCTAAACACTAATTAGCAGCAATTGTGAGAGTCAAACATGGGAACGCTTACATTCACGGAGAGAACACAACGTTTGGGTGGTGGTTTGTAGGCATAATAACTGTAGTTCGGAAGAAGTAGGAGAGTCATATATATGAACGGTTACATTCACGCAGTGAAAGAAACTGTTGGGTGGTGTATGTACGCATGTTAATCTATACTTTGGAGGAAGTTCGAGAGTCATATCTGGGGAAAATTGCAGTCACTTAGAGAAAGCAACCATCGGGGGCCGTTTTGTAGATCTGCAAAATTCTATTTTGGAAGAAGAGTGAAATTCATATGTGGGAACGCTTATGTTCACTCAGAGAAATCAACGATGGGGCAGTGTTTCGTTGGGATGCTAAAGTGTAGTTTGGAAGAAGTTCGCGAGTCTTATATAAGAAAGCTTACAGTCACCTAGAGAAAGTAACTCTCGGCAGATTGTTTCTAAGCGTGCTAAACTCTAATTTGCATCAATTGTGAGAGTCAAACATGGGAACGCTTACATTCACTCAGAGAACGCAACGTTTGGGTGGTGGTTTGTAAGCATTCTAAACTGTATTTTGGAGGAAGTAGGAGAGTCATATATACGAATGCTTACATTCACGCAGAGAAAGCAACTCTGTGATCCTATTTTGTTGGCATGCTAAACTGTGGTTTGGAAGAAGTTCGAGAGCCTTATATAGGAAAGATTACAGTGACACAGAGAAAACAACTCTCTGTAGTTTGTTGGTAGGTCTACTAAACTGTAATTTGGATGATGTGTGAGAACGCTTGCATTCACTCAGAGAAAGAACTTTGTCGTGGTGGTTTGTAGGAATAACAACTGTAGTTCAAAGAAGTAGGAGAGTCATATATGAACGGTTACATTCACGCAGAGAAAGCAACTGTGGAGTGGCATATGTAATCATCATAATCTGTAGTTTGGAGGAAGTTCGAGAGTAATATCTGGGGAAAATTAGAGTCATTTAGAGAAAGGAACCATCGGGGGCTGGTGTGTAGGTCTGCTAAATTCTATTTTGGAAAAAGAGTGCGAGTCATATATGGGAACGCTTATGTTGACTCAGAGAAATCAACGATGGGGCGCTGTATTGTTGGCATGCTAAACTGTAGTTTGGAAGAAGTTCGAAAGTCTTATATAGGAAAGTTTACAGTCACCTAGAGAAAGCAACTCACAGGAGGTGGTTTGTAAGCCGCTAAACTCTAATTTGGATGAAGTGAAAGAGGCATACATGGATACGCTTCATTCACTCAGAGAAAGGTAAATTGGGGTGCCAGTTTGTAGGTATACTAACTCCAGTTTGGAAGAAGTACTAGAGTCATATATATGAACGCTTATATGGACGCAGAGAAAGCAACTATGGGGTGGTGTTTTGTAGGCCTGCTAAAATATAGTTTGGAAGAAGTTCGAAAGCAGACAGTCACTTAGAGAAAGCAACTCTTGGCGGTGGATTTTTAGGTCTGCTAAATTGTATTTTGAAAGAAGTACCAGAGTCATATATTCAAACGCTTACATTCATGCAGAGAAAGGAACTGTGGGGTGGTGTTTTCTAGGCGTGCTAAACTCTAGTTTGGACGAAGTTTGAGAATCACATATAAGAAAGCTTAGAGTCACTTAGAGAAAGCAAATCTCTGGGTGTGGAATGTAGGCGTGCTAAACTCTATTTTGGTTTAGATTGAGAGTCATATATGGAAAGGGTTACATTCACTCAGAGAAAGCAACGATGGTGTGGTGGTTTGTAGGCATACTAAACTCTAGTTTGGAAGAAGTAGGAAAATGATATATGGGAACGCTTACATTCATGCAGAGAAAGCAATTATGGGGTGGCTTTTTTGTACCCATGCTAATCTCTATTTTGGAAGAAGTTATGTAGGAAAGCGTACACTCATTTATAGAAACCAACTTTCGGGGGATGGTTTGTAGGCCTGCAAAACTCTACTTTGGAAGAAGTGGGAGAGTCATATTGGGGACCACGTACATTGACTCAGAGAAATCGAGGATGGGGTTGTGGTTTGTAGGCATACTAAACTCTAGTTTGGAGAAAGTACGAGAATCATATATAGGAACGCTTACATTCATGCAGAGAAAGCAACTATGGAGTGAGGTTTGTATGCCTACTAAACTATAGTTTGGAGGAAGTTTAGAATCTTATATAGCAAAGCTTACAGTCACCTAGAGAGAGCAACTCTTGGGAGATGATTTCTAAGCCTGATAATTTGCACCAACTCTTAAAGTCAAGTATGGGAAGGTTTACATCCACTCAGAACGCAAGGTTTGGGTTGCAGTTTGTGGCCTTAATTGTAGTTCGGAAGAAGTAGGAAAGTCATATATATGAACGGTTACATTCACGCAGACAAACCAGCTATGGAGTGATGTGTGTATGCTTACTAAACTATAGTTTGGAGGATGTTCGAGAGTCATATCTGGAAAGCTTACAGTCATTTAGAGAAAGAAACTCTCAGGGGGTGGTTCGTAGGCCTGCTAAACTCTATTTTCAAAGAAGTGTTAAAATCATATACAGGAACGCTTACATTCACTCAGAGAAAGCAACGTTGGGGTGGCCGTTTGTGAGCATACTAAACTCTACTTTGGAAGAGGTACAAGAGACATAAATACG
This sequence comes from Eulemur rufifrons, assembly GCF_041146395.1. NCBI lineage: Eukaryota > Metazoa > Chordata > Mammalia > Primates > Lemuridae > Eulemur > Eulemur rufifrons. Next base: position 195,037 of record NC_091002.1, read on the forward strand.
AACACTTACATTAACACAGAGAAAGCAAATACGGGGTGCTGTAGTGCAGGCATGCTAAACTATAGAATGGAAGAAGTTCGAAAGCTGACAGTCACTTAGAGAAAGCAACTCTTGGCGGGTGATTTTTTAAGTCTGCTAAATTGTATTTTGAAAGACGTGTCAGAGTCTTATATACAAACGCTTACATTCATGCAGAGAAAGAAACTATGGGGTGATGTGTTGTGGGGATGCTAAACTGCAGTTTGGAAGAAGTTCGAGAGTGTTATGTAGGATAGCTTACAGTCACCTAGAGAAAGCAACACTCAGGAGAGCTTTGCAAGCCTGCTAAACTCTAACAAGCAGCGATTGTGAGAGTCAAACATGGGAACGCTTACATTCACTCAGAGAACACAACGTTTGGGTGGTGGTTTGTAGGCATAATAACTGTAGTTTGGAAGAAGTAGGAGAGTCATATATGAACGGTTACATTCACGCAGAGAAAGCAACTGTTGGGTGGCGTATGTATGCATGCTAATCTGTAGTTTGGAGGAATTTCGAGAGTCATATCTGGGGAAAATTACAGTCACTTAGAGAAAGCAACCATCGGGGGCCATTTTGTAGATCTGCTAAATTCTATTTTGAAAGAAGAATGAGAGTCATATATGGGAACGCTTATGATCACGAAGAGAAATCAACTATGGGGCGGTGTTTTGTTGGCATGCTAAACTGTAGTTTGGAAGAAGTTCGCGAGTCTTACATAGGAAAGTTTACAGTCACCCAGAGAAAGCAACTCTCGGGAGATTGTTTCTAAGCATGCTAAATTCTAGATTGCATCAATTGTGAGAGTCAAACATGGGAACGCTTACATTGACTCAGAGAACGCAACGTTTGGGTGGTGGTTTGTAAGCATTCTAAACTGTATTTTGGAGGAAGTAGGAGAGTCATATATACGAATGCTTGCATTCACGCAGAGAAAGCAACTCTGTGATCGTATTTTGTTGGCATGCTAAACTGTGGTTTGGAAGAAGTTCGAGAGCCTTACATAGGAAAGATTACAGTGACACAGAGAAAAACAAATCTCTGTAGTTTGTTGGTAGGTCTGCTAAACTGTAATTTGGATGAAGTGTGAGAACGCTTGCATTCACTCACAGAAAGAACATTGTCGTGATGGTTTGTAGGAATAAATGCTGTAGTTCAAAAGAAGTAGGAGAGTCATATATGAACGGTTACATTCACGCAGAGAAAGCAACTGTGGGGTGGTCTATGTAATCATCATAATCTAGTTTGGAGAAAGTTCGAGAGTCATATGTGGGAAAAATTAAAGTCACCTAGAGAATTGGAACCATCGGGTGTTGTGTAGGTCTGCTAAATTCTATTTTGGAAGAAGAGTGAGAGTCATATATGGGAACGCTTATGTTCACTCAGAGAAATCAACGATGGGGCGCTGTATTGTTGGCATGCTAAACTGTAGTTTGGAAGAAGTTCGAGAGTCTTATATAGGAAAGTTTACAGTCACCTAGAGAAAGCAACTCACAGGAGGTGGTTTGTGGGCCGCTAAACTCTAATTTGGATGAAGTGAAAGAGGCATACATGGATACGCTTCATTCACTCAGAGAAAGGTAAATTTGGGTGCCGGTTTGTAGGTATACTAACTCCAGTTTGGAAGAAGTACGAGAGTCATATATATGAACGATTATATGGACGCAGAGAAAGCAACTATGGGGTGGTGTTTTGTAGGCATGATAAAATATAATTTGGAAGAAGTTCGAAAGCTGACAGTGACTTAGAGAAAGCAACTCTTGACGGTTGATTTTGAGGTCTGCTAAATTGTATTTTGATAGAAGTACAAGAGTCATATATAAAATCGCTTATATTTATGCTGAGAAAGAAACTATGTGGTGATGTTTTGTTGGCGTGCTGAAATGTAGTTTCGAAGACGTTCGACAGTCTTTTATAGGAAAGCTTACAGTCCCCCAGAGGAAGCAACTTTCGAGAGATAGTTTGTAAGCCTGCTAAACTCTACTTTGCATCATTTGGAACAGTCATACTTGGGAACGCTAACATTCTCTGAGAGAACGCAACGTTTGGTTGGTTGTTTGTAAGCATACTAAACTGTATTTTGGAAGAAGTAGCAGAGTCATATATATGAGTGCTTACATTCACGCAGAGAGGGCAACTATGGGGTGGTGTTTTGTAGGCATGCAAATCTCTAGTTGCGAAGAAGTTAAGAGTAATAGGAAAGCTTACAGTCTCACAGAGAAAGCAACCCTTGGGGGCCGGTTTGTAGTTCTGCTAAATTCTATTTTGGATGAAGTGTGAATCATAAATGGGAACGCTAACATTCACTCAGAGAAAGCAAGGTTGCGGTGGTGATTTTTAGTCACACTAAACTGGAGTTTGGAGGAAGTATGAGAATAAAAGAATGCTTACATTCACTCAGAAAAAGCAACGTTGGGGAAGTGGTTGGTAGGTGTACTATACTTTGGAAGAAGTACGAGCGTGATGCATAGGAACGCTTACATTCACGCAAACTATGGGGTGGCCTTTTGTTGGCATGCTAAACTATGTCCCAAAGACATATATAGGAAAGCTTATAGTGAGAGAAAGCAACTCTCGGGCGGTGTTTTGTAGGTCTGGCAAATTGCATTTTGAAAGCAGTCCGAGATTCATATAAGGGAAGGCCTATATCCACTCAGAGAAAGCAATGTTAGGCTGGTGGTTTGTAGGCATACTAAACTGTATTTTGGAACTCGTATGTATGACTCTCACACTTGATCCAAATTAGAGTTCACCAGGCCTATAAACCACATCCTGAGAGTTGCTTTCTCTAGGTGAATGTAAGCTTTCCTATGTAAAACTCTCCAACTTCTTCCAAACTAAAGTTTAGCATGCCAACAGTACACCACCGCATCGTTGCTTTCTCTGAGTGAACATAAGCATTCCCTTATATGAATCACTTTTTCCAAAATAGAATTTAGCAGACCTACAAACCAGTCCCCGATGGTTGATTTAGCTATGTGACTGTAATTTTCCCCAGATATGACTCTCAAACTTCCTCCAAAGTATAGATTAACATGCATACATACACCACCCAACAGTTTCTTTCTCTGCGTGAATGTAACTGTTCATATATATGACTCTCCTACTTCTTCCGACCTACAGTTATTATGCCTACAAACCACCACCCAAACGTTGTGTTCTCTCCGTGAATGTAAGCTTTCCCATATTTGACTCTCACAATTGCTGCTAATTAGTGTTTAGAGGCTTGCAAAGCTGTCCCGAGTGTTGTTTTCTCTAGGTGACTGTAGCTATCCTATATAACACTCTGGAAGTCCTTTCAAACTGCAGTTTAGCATGCCAACAAAACATCACCCCATAGTTTCTTTCTCTGCATAAATGTAAGCGTTTGTGTATATAACTCTTGTACGTCTTTCAAAATACAATTTAGCAGACCTAAAAATCACCCGCCAAGAGTTGCTTTCTCTAAGTGACTGTCAGCTTTCGAACTTCTTCCAATCTATAGTTTAGCATGCCTGCACTACAGCACCCCGTATTTGCTTTCTCTGTGTTAATGTAAGCGTTCCTATGTATGTCTCTCGTACCTCTTCCAAAGTAGAGTTTAGTATGCTCAAAAACGGCCACCCCAACGTTGCTTTCTCTGAGTGAATGTAAGCGTTCCTGTATATGATTCGAACACTTCATTGAAAATAGAGTTTAGCAGGCCTACGAACCACCCCCAGAGAGTTGCTTTCTCTAAATGACTGTAAGCTTTCCAGATATGACTCTCGAACATCCTCCAATCTATCGTTTAGTAGGCATAAAAACATCACTCCATAGTTGCTTTCTCTGCATGAATGTAAGCGTTCCTATAAATGATTCTCATCCTTCTTCCAAACTAGAGTTTAGTATGCCTACAAACCACAACCCCGTCATTGATTTCTCCGAGTGAATATACCCAGTCCCCCATATGACTCTCCCCCTTCTTCCAAAGTAGAGTTTTGCAGGGCTACAAAACATCCCCCGAAAGGTGGTTTCTATAAATGACGGTACGCTTTCCTATATATTACTCTTTAACTTCTTGCAAAATAGAGATTTGCATGGCTACAAAAAAGCCACCCCATAATTGCTTTCTCTGCATGAATGTAAGCGTTCCCATATATCATTCTCCTACTTCTTCCAAACTAGAGTTCAGTATGCCTACAAACGACCACACCATCGTTGCTTTCTCTGAGTGAATGTAAGCCTTCCCATATATGACTCTCACTCTGAAACCAAAATAGAGTTTGGCACACCTACATTCCACACCCAGAGATTTGCTTTAAGCGACTCTAAGCTTTCTTATATGTGATTGTCAAACTTCGTCCAAACTAGAGTTTAGCATGCCTAGAAACCACCCCACAGTTGCTTTCTCTGCATGAATGTAAGCGTTCATATACATGACTCTCGTACTTCCTCCAAAATACAGTTTAGAATGCCTACAAACCACCACCCAAACGTTGCGTTCTCTGAATGAATGAAAGCATTCCCATGTTTGACTCTCACAATTGATGCAAAGTAGAGTTTAGCAGGCCAAGAAAGGCTCTCCCGAGAGTTGCTTTCTCTAGGTGACTGTAAGCTTTCCTAAATAAGACTCTCCAACTTCTTCCAAACTACAGGTTAACATGCCCACAAAACATCACCCCATGGTTTTATCTTTGCATGAATGTAAGCATTAGTATATATGACTCTGGTACTTCTTTCAAAATACAATTTAGCAGACCTAAAAATCACCTACCAAGAGTTGCTTTCTCTAAATGACTGTTCAGGTTTGGAACTTCTTCCAAACTATAGCATGCTTACAAAACACCACCCCGTAGTTGCTTTCTCTGTGTGAATGTAAGCGTTCCCAAATATCATTCTCGTACTTCTTCCAAACTATTTAGTATGCCTACAAAAACCACCCCAGTGTTGTTTCTCTGAGGGAATGTAAGCGGTCCCATGTTTGACTCTCACACTTCATCCAAATTAGAGTTTAGCATGTGTACAAAAAAATCTCCCGAGAGTTGCTTTCCCTGGGTGACGGTAATCTTTCCTGTATAAGGTTCTCCAACTTCTTCCAAACTACAGTTTAGCATGCCTACAAAACCTGACGCCATAAGTGCTTTCTCTGTGTGAATGTAAGTGTTCCTATATAGGACTCTCGTACTTCTTCCAAACTACAGTTTAGTATGCCCTACAAACCACCACCCAAACGTTGTTTTCTCTGAGTGAATGTAAGCGTTCCCATAGATGACTCTCACATTTCAACCAAAATAACTCTATTTCAACCAAAATAACTCTACATTCCACACCCAGAGAGTTGCTTTCTCTACGTGACTTTAAACTTTCCTATATATGACTCTCAAACTTCGTCCAAACTAGAGTTTTGCAAGCCTACAAAACACCACCCCATAGTTGCATTCGGTGCCGGAATGTAAGCGGTTCTACATGTGATTCTCTTGCTTCTTCTAGGAACCACAACCACAACGTTGCTTTCACTGAGTTCCCATATATTATTCTAACACTTCATTGAAAATAGAGTTTAGCAGGCCTACGAAACACCCCCTAGGGTTGCTTTCTCTAAGTGACTGTAAGCTTCCCAGATATGGCTCTCGAACTTCCTCCAAACTATATTTTAGTAGGCATACAAACATCACTCCATAGTTGCTTTCTCTGCGTGAAGGTAAGCTTTCCTATATACGATTCTCGTACTTCTTCCAAACTAGAGTTGACTATGCCTACAAATCACAATCCCATCGTTGATTTCTCTGAGTGAATGCACGCGGTCCCCAATATGACTCTCTCCCACTTCCAAACTGGAGTTTTGCAGGTGTACAAAACATCCCCCGAGAGTTGGTTTCTATGACTGTACCCTTTCCTATATATTACTCCTTAACTTCTTCCAAACTAGAGATTAGCATGGCTACAAAAACGCCACCCCATAATTGCTTTCTCTACGCGAATGTAAGCGTTCCCATATATCATTCTCCTACTTCTTCCAAACTAGAGTTTAGTATGCCTAAAAACCACCACGCCGTCGTTGCTTTCTCTGAGGGAATGTAAGCCTTCCCATATATGACTCTCACTCTTAAACCAAAATAGAGTTTAGCAGGCCTACATTCCACACCCAGAGATTTGCTTTCTCTAAGTGACTCTAAGCTTTCTTATATGTGATTCTCAAACTTCGTCCAAACTAGAGTTTAGCATGCCTATAAAACACCACCCCATAGTTACTTTCAGTGCGTCAAAATGTATGTGCTCCTATATGTGATTCTCGTGCTTCTTCCAAACTGCAGTTTAGTAAGCCTACAAACAACCCCATCGTTGCTTTCTCTGAGTGAATGTAAGCGTTCTCATATATGACTCTCACACTTCAACCAAAACAGGGTTTTGCAGGCCTACAAACCACCCGCCAAGACTTGCTTTTTCAAAGTGGCTGTTACCTTTCCTATATAGGACTCTGGAACTTCCCCAACCTAGACTTTAATATGTCTACCTGACACTACTCCGTAGTTGCTCTCGCTGTGTGAATGTAAGCGTTCCTATATATGAGTCTTGTACCTCTTCTTAACTAACATCTGGCATGCCAAAATAACACTCCCCCATAGTTGCTTTCTTTGAGTCAATGTAAACATTCCTATATATGTCTCTCGCACTTCTTCCAAACTAGAGTTGAATAAGTCTACAAACCAATCCCCGACAGCTGTTTTCTCTGAACGAATTTAAGCGTTCCTATATATGACTATGGCACTTCCTCCAAACTAGAGTTTAGAAAGCCTACACTCCACCCCTGTTCGTTGCTTTCTCTAAGTTACTGTATGCTTTCCTATACATGGCTCTCGAAATTTTCCAAACTAGAGTTAGCATGCCTCCTATACACCTACACATAATTGCTTTGTCTGAGTGAATATAAGCCTTCCTATATATGACTGTCGCACTTTTTCCAAATTAGAGTGTAGCCAGCCTGGAAAGCACCCCTTATAGTTGCTTTCATTGAGTGAATGTTAACATTCCTATGTATGGCTCTCGCAACTTTTCCAATCTAAGATTTTAGCAATGCTACAAATCCCCCGCCGAGAGTTCCTATACATAACTGTCCTCTTTTTCCAAGCTAGAGTTTAGGAAGCCTAGAATCCGTCCCCCCGTAGACGCTTTATGTGAACGTAAGCGTTCTATATATGACTCTCGCCTTCCTCCAAACTAGAGCTTAGCAAGCCTACAAACCAACTCCCTATAATTGCTTTCTCTGAATGAATGATATCGTTCCTATATAAGACTCTCGAACTTCTTCCAAACCAGAGTTTAACAAGCCAAAAAAGCACCCCCCATAGATGCTTCCTCTAACTCAAAGCTAATATTCCTATATATGATTCAGCTTCTTCATCCAAACTAGAGTAAGGCAAGCCTACAAATCACACATCAATAGTTGCTTTCTATAAGTAAATGTAAGCATCCCTATATATGACTATAGCAATTCTTCCAAACTGGAGTTTAGCAAGCCTACAGACCCCAGGACTCCACTCCATAGTACCCTGGGCATTGGCGCCTGCCTGTCATGCAGGACATAGGGGCGGACGCTCATCTCAGACACGGCATTGGTGGATTGTAGGCTTTTTTAAGTTTTTGAATTGAAGAACTCTGAGAATTGGAATTCGGTTTAGGGTAAGGTTAGGTGTTAGGGACTAGGATTAGATTTAGGGGTTAGGGTTTTAGGTTAGAATTAGGGTTAGGATTACTGTTAGGGTTAGAGATTAGGATTATGTTTAGTGGTTGGGTTTAGGTTTAGGGTGAGAGGCAAGAGTAAGGGTCAGGGATTAGGGTTACTGTTAGGAGTTAGATTCAGGGCTTACGAAGGGTTTGGTTTAGTGATAGGGTTAGGGCTTACGTTTAACGGTGTGTGTTAGGGCACGGGCCCCGTCTAATGTACGGGGCACTGTGGGTGTGGAGCAAGGCTGCGTCCCCACTTCATCTTACCCTTGGTGTTGGGCTTCAACTGTCACGCAGGACAAAGGCAGAGGCTCATGAAACGCATGGTTAGGATTAAGGTTTAAGGTTAGGGTCAAGGTTGAGGGTTAGGGTGAGGGTTAACAGTTAGAGTTAGGGTAAGGGGGTTAGGGATAGGGTTAGGGTTAAGGGTTAGGTTTATGGTTCAGGTTTAAGGTTAGCGTTAGAGGGTAGGGTTAGTGTAACTGTAGGTCAGTGTTGCGGTTAGATCTCTAGGCATTAGGGTAAAGGTCAGGGTTAGGGTTAAGAGTTAGGGTTAAGTTTAATGGTTAAGGATTGGGATTAGGGTTGAGGGTTAGGGTTAAGATTATGGGTAATGACTCAGGATCAAAGGTTAGGGTTATTTTTAGGCGTAGGGTTAGCGTAAGGGGTTAGGGTTAATGTTAGTGTTGTTGGTAGGGTTAAGGTTAGGGTTGGCGTTTCAGAATTAGGGATTAGGTGTTATGGTTATGGCTAGGAGTTACCGTTAGATTTACGGTATAGGTCTTGTTCTCAGGGTGTCATGCATTAACGTTAAGATAAGGGGTTAAAGTTAGGGTTACGGTGAGCTTTACCTGTTAAGGTGAGCAGTAGGATCAGGGTTAGGTGTTATGTTCTGGGTTAGGGTTATGGGTGAGGGGTAGGGTTTATCCTTAGGGCACGGGCCCTGTATGCACTAGGAGGCGAAGTTAGGGGTCTGTGATGGTCGCTGGGAACCCACTCTATCGCACGCAGTGTATGGGCCTCTGGGTTTCATGCAGGACACTGTGGCAGAGCCGGCTTTCATGCATGGCTTAGTAGGATTGTAGGCTTTCAAAACTCTGAGAAAGCAAGAAGTCTGAGAATTAGATTTCGGGTTAGGATTACGGCACGGTTTAGGGATGAAGATTAGTGGTTAGGGTGAGGGCTTAGGGTTAGGGGTTAGGGTTAGGGTTAGGGTTGCTGGTAGGGTGAAGGTTAGGTTTGACGTTTTAGAATTAGGGATGAGGTGTTACGGTTATGACTATGGTTTAGGACTAGAATTACGGGATAGGGCTTCTTCTCAAGGTGATATGCATTCACGTTAAGTTAAGGGGCTAAGTTAGGGTTACGGGGAGGTTTATGTTTTAAGGTGAGCAATAGGATCAGGGTTAGGTGTTATGTTCAGGGTGAGGGTTATCTGTTAGGGGTAGTGTTTATACTTAGCGTACGGGCCCTGTCTGCACTGGGCGGGGGGCTGGGGTTAGGGGGATGGGATTGTCCCCGGGAACACACTCTATCGTACGCTGGGTATGGGCTCCTGGGTTTCATGCAGGACACAGTGGCAGAGCCCCCTTTTACTCATGGCATGGGAGGATTGTAGGCTTTCTAAACTCTGAGAAAGCAAGAACTCTGAGAATTAGATTTAGGGGTAGGATTCTGGTAATGTTTAGGGATGAAGATTAGTGTCAGGGTGGGGTCTTGGGTTAGGTGTTGGGGTTAAAGGTTAGTGTTACGTTTAACAGTTACAGTTAGGTTTACGGTTAAGTCTCAGGGTTCGGGTTAAGGTTTGGGTTTAGCGTTTGGCACAGGGGTAGGCTTCAGTGTTAGCTTCATGGTTAAAGATTAGGAGTAGGGTTAGTGTGAGGGTTAAGGGTAAGGGTCAAGATTAAGGGTTCAGGTTGGGGTTAGGCTTAGGTTTAGGGTTAGGGGTCAAGGGTCAGGTTTAGGGTTAAGTGTTGGGCTTAGGGTTGGGGTTTAGTGTTAAGTTTATCGTTAAGGATTAGGGTTAGGGTCAGGGTTAAATGCTTGAGTGCGGGTAATGGTTAGGGTCAGGGTTAAGGTTTATGGATACGGTTAGTGTTAAGGGTTTACGGGTAGGTTTAGGGTTCAGGGTTAGAGTTAGCATTAGGGCTTAAGGTTAGGATTAGGTGGTAGGTTAGATTTTAGGGTTAGATCTAGGCGTTAGAGTAAGGGTTAAGAGATAGGGTTAGGTTTAATGCTTAGGATTAGGGTTAGGGTTTGGGGTTAAAGTAAGTGTTAGGGGTTAGGTTTAAGGATCAAAGGTTAGTGTTATTTTTAGCTGTAGTGTTAGGGTTAGGGATAAGGGATAAGGTTGGCGTGAGGGTTTTCCTTACTGTTAGGGTTAAGGGTCAGGCTTAGATTAAAGGTTAAGGTTAGGGTCAGCGTTAAGGGTTAGGGTGAGGGTTAACGGTTACGGTAAAGGTTAAGCGTTAGTGTTAGGGATTAGCGATTAGGGTTTTTGGTAAGTGTTAGGGTTAGGAGTTAGTGTTTTATGAAGGGGTATGGTTAGAATTAGGATTGGGGTTAGTGTTAGGGTTTGGTTTAGGAGTTAGGTTTAGGGTAAAAGGATAGGATTAGGGTTAAGGGTTGGTCTCAGGTTTAGGGTTAAAGTTTAGTGTTTGGGTTAATGTTTAGTGTTATGGTCCAGTTTAAGTGTTAGGGTGAGGGTTAACGGTTAGGATTAGGCTTAGAGGTTGGGGATATAGTGAGGGTTCAGTGTTAGGGTTAGGTTTAGGGTTCAGGGTTAAGGTTAGCTGTAGGGGTTATGGTTAGGGTTAGGTGTTAGGTTAGTGTCAGGGTTAGGTCTAGTCGTGAGGGTAAGGTTTAGGGTTAGCTTTCAGAGCTAGGGTTAGGTTTAATGGATAGGATTAGGATTAGGGTTAAGGGTTAGGGTAAGGCTTAGGGGTTAGGGTGAAGGGTTAAGGGTTTTTGTTAGGCATAGCGTTGGGGTTAGAAGTAAGGGTTACTGTCAGTGTTAGGGTTGTAGGCAGGGTTACGGTTAGAGTTAGCGGTTTAGAATTAGGGTTAGGGATTAGGTGTTACAGTGACGACTAGGAGATAGGGTTAGAATTATGGGATAGGGGTTGTTCTCAGGGAATGGGTTATGCACTAACGTTAGGTTAAGAGGTTAAAGTTAGGCTCACGGTGAGGTTTACGTGTTAAGGTGAGAAATAGGAACAGGGTTAGGTGTTATGTTCACTTTGACGGATATCTGTTACAGGTATTGTTTATGCTTAGCGCACGGGCCCTGTCTGCCTTAGGCGGGGGTGGGAGGAGGTTAGGGGACTGGGAATGTCACCAGGATCCCACTGTATCGTACTCTGGGTATGAGCCCGTGGGTTTGATGCAGGACACAGTGGTAGAGCCTCCTTTCACGCATGGCATGGGAGGATTGCAGGCTTTCTAAACTCTAAGAAAGCAAGAAGTCTGAGAATTAGATTTAGGGTTAGGATTATGGTTAGGGTTAAGGATGAAGTTTAGTGTTAGGGTGAGGGCTTAGGGTTAGGGATTAGGGTTAGGGTTAAAGGTTACTCTTAGCTTTAACGGTTACACTTTGGTTTCGGGTTGAGGTTTACAGTTAGGGTTAAGATGAGGGGTTAGGGTTAGGTACAGGGTTAGGGTTAAGTGTTAGGTTTACGGTTGAAGATTAGGATTAGGGTTAGGATTAAAGGTTAGCGTGAGAGTTAACGGTTAGGGTTAAGGTTAAGAGTTAGGGTTAGGGTTTAGGTTTAGGGTTAAGGGTTAGGGTTAGCTTTAGGGTTAGAGTTATGTGTTAGGGTTTGTGTTAGAGGTTAGGGTTAGGTTTACTGTCCACGGTTAGGGTTACGTTTAGGGGTTAGCATTAGGGTTAAGGATTAGGTTTAGGGTAAGGGTTTAGAGTTAGTGTTGGGCTTTAGGCTCGGGGCTTAGGTTCAGGGTCAGGGGTTAGGGTTGGTGGTAGGGCTTAGATTTAACGGTCAGTTTAAGGGCACAGGACCTGGTTAATCTACGGTGAGAGGGGTGTGGTCGGAGTCATCACGAAAGCACAACATGATTCCCTGGGCCCTGGGACAAGATCTACATGCAGGACTCAGGCGGAGCCTCATCTCACACATGGCATGGCTGTATTGTAGGCTTGCTTCACTCGGGAATGGAAGTAGTGTGAGAATTAGGGTTAGGGTTGGGGTTAGGGGTTTCGAGTTAGGGGTTAGGCTTGGAGTCAGGGTTAGGTGCTAGGGATTAGTGGTTAGGGTTAGAGTTAGTGTTCCGGGTTAGGTGTTAACTCTGGTTTAGGGGGCCAGGGTAAGGTTTAGGTTTGGAGTTAGCGTTAGGGTTAGGCGTTAGGGTTAAGGGATAGGGTTAGGGTTAAGGGTTAGGCTTAGGGTAAGGGTTCAGGTTTAGGGTTAGGGTCAGGGTTAAGGGTTAGGGTGAGGGTTAACAGTTAGGGATAGGGTTAGGGGGTTAGGGATAGGATTAGGGTTAAGGGTTAGGTTTATGGTTCAGGTTTAAGGTTAACATTAGGGGGTTAGGGTTAGTGTTAACTGTAAGTCAGTGTTAGGGTTAGATCTCTAGGCATTAAGGTAAAGGTTAGGTTTAAGGTTAAGTGTTAGGGTTATGTTTAATGGTTAGGCTTGGGATTAGGGTTAAGTGTTAGGGTTAAGGTTAGGGGTTATGACTAAGGATCAACGGTTAGGGTTATTTTTATGCGTAGGGTTAGGGTAAGGTGTTAGGATTAGTGTTAGTGTTGTTGGTAGGGTTAAGGTTAGGGTTGGCGTTTCAGAATTCGGGATCAGGTGTTATGGTTATGGCTAGGAGTTAGCGTTAGAATTACAGTATAGTGCTTTTTCTCAGGGTGTCATGCATTAACGTTAAGATAAGGTGTTAAAGTTAGGGTTATGGTGAGCTTTACCTCTTAAGGTGAGCAGTATGATCAGGATTAGGTGTTTTGTTCTGGGTTAGTCTTATGGGTGAGGGGTAGGGTTTATGCTCTGGGCACGGGCCCTGTATGCACTAGGAGGCAAAGATAGGGGTCTGTGATGGTCGCTGGTAACCTACTCTATCGTATGCAGTGTATGGGCCTCTGGTTTCCTGCAGGACACTGTCGCAGAGCGGGCTTTCATGCATGGCTTAGTAGGATTGTAGGCTTTCAAAACTCTGAGAAAGCAAGAAGTCTGAGAATTAGATTTCGGGTTAGGATTACGGCACGGTTTAGGGATGAAGATTAGTGTTAGGGTGAGGGCTTAGGGTTAAGGGTTAGGGTTAGGGTTAGGGTTGATGGTAGGTTGAAGTTTAGGGTTGGCACTTTAGAATATGGATGAGGTGTTATGGTTATGGCTAGGGGTTAGGTTTAGAATTATGGGATAGGGCTTCTTCTTTGGGTGCTATGCATTAACGTTAACATAAGGGGATAAATTAGTGTTATGGTTAGGTTTATGTTTTAAGGTGAGCAACAGGATCAGGGTTAGGTTTTATGTTTGGAGTTAGGGTTATCTGTTAGGGATAGTGTTTTTGCTTAGCGCACGGGCCCTGTCTTCACCAGGAGGGGGGGGTTAGGGACTAGGATTGCCACTGGGAACCCGCTCTATCATGCACTAGTTATGGGCCCCCGGGTTTCTTGCAGGACACAGTGGCAGAGCCTCCTTTTACTCATGACATGGGAGAATTGTAGGCTTTCTAAACTCTGAGAAAGCAAGAAGTCTGAGAATTAGATTTAGGGGTAGGTTTATGGTAATGTTTAGGGATGAAGGTTAGTGTTAGGGTGCGTTCTTAAGGTCAGTGGTTAGGGTTAAAGGTTAGTGTTAGGTTTAACCGTTACAGTCAGGTTTATGGTTATGTTTTAGGGTTAGGGTTAAGGTTAAGGTTTAGCGTTTGGTACAGTGTTAGGCTTAAGTTTTAGCTTTAGGGTTAAAGATTAGGATTAAGGTTAGGGTTAAGGGCTAGTGTGAGGGTTAATGATAAGGATCAAGACTAAGGGCTAGGGTTTTTGTTAGTGTTAGGAATAAGTCTTCGTGTAGGCTTTAGGGTTAGCGTTAAGTGTTATGGTTAGGGTTAGGTTTAGGGTTCATGGTTAGTGTTATGTTTAGGGGTTAGTGTTAGGGTTAGGGATTAGGTTTAGGGTAAGGTTTTAGAGTTCGTGTTCAGCGTTACGGTCGGAGCTTATGTTTACGGTTAGGGGTTAGTGTTAGTGTTAGGGCTGAGATTTAGCTTTTAGTTTAAGGGCACAGGACCTGTTTTATCTACGGTGAGAAGGGTGCTGTCGGAGTCTCCACGAAAGCACAAAATCGTTCCCTGATCCTTGGGAAAGGACCTACATGCAGGACTCAGGTGGAGCCTCATCTCACGCATAGTATAGCTGTATTGTAGGCTTGCTTCACTCTGAGAATGGAAGTAGTGTGAGAATCAGGGTTAGGGTTTGGGTTAGGGGTTTGGAGTTTGGGATTATGGTTCGAGTCAGGGTTAGGTCCTAGGGATTAGGAGTTAGGGTTAGTGTTAGGGATAGGGGTTAGTTGTTGGGTTTGGGTTAGGGTGCTAGGGTTAGGTTTAGGGTTGGGGTTAATATTAGGGTTAGCGTTTAGGGTTAAAGGATAGGATTATGGTTAAGGGTTTGGCTTAGGGTTAGGGTTAAGGGTTAGTGTTAAGGTTTAGGGTTAAGTTCAGGGTTACGTGTTAGGGTGAGGGTTAACAGTTAGGGTTATGGTTAGGGTCTTAGGGATAGGGTTAGGGTTAGAGTTAGGGGTTAGGATTAAGGGTGAAGTGTTAGGGTTATTTTTAGGCATAGTTTTAAAGTTAGGGGCTAGGGTAATGTTTGGTTTGATGGTAGGTTTAAGGTTAGGGTTAGCGGTTTAGAATTCGCATTAGGGATTAGGTGTTATGGTTATGGCTTGGAGTTAGGGTTAGAATTCAGAGATAGGAGTTGTTCTCAGGGTAAGTGTTATGCATTAACGTTATGATAAGGGGTTAAATTTAGGGTTATGGTGAGATTTACATTTTAAGGTGAGCAATGGGATCAGGGTCAGGTGTTATGTTCAGGGTTATGGTTAGGGGTGAGGGGTAGGGTTTATGCTTACGACTCAGGCCCTGTCTGCACTAGGCAGGGGGGGAGGGGTTTGGGGTTGCGATTGTCGTCGGGAACCCACTCTAGTGTATGCTGAGTATGGGCACTGGGGTTTCCGGCAGGACACAGTGGTAGAGCCTCCTTTTATTCATGGCATGGGAAGATTGTAGGCTTTCTAACGCTGAGAAAGCAAGAAGTCTGATAATTAGATTTAGGGTTAGGATTATAGTTAGGGTTAGGAATGAGGTTAGTGCTAGGGTGAGGGATTAGGGCTAGGGATTATGGGTAGAGTAAAGGTTAAATGTTAGAGTTAGGTTTAACGGTTACAGTTAGGTTTAGGGTTACGTTTTAGGGTGAGGGTTATGGTTAGGGGTTAGGGTTTGGTACAGGGTTAGGGTTAAGTGTTAGGTTTAGGGTTAAAGATTAGAATTCGGATTAGGGTTGACGGTTAATGTGAGTGTTAACGGTTAGGTTTGTGTTTAAGGGTTAGGGTTAGGGTTTAGGGCTAGTGTTAAGCGTTCGTGTTAGATTTAGGGTTAGAGTAAAGTGTTATGGTTAGGGTTATGGGTTAGCATTAGGGTTAAAGGTTAAGGGTTAGGTTTATTTTCAGGCACAGGGTTAGGATTAGGTGTTAGGGTTAGTGTTACCGTTAAGGTTTTTTGTAGGCTTAAGGTTAGGTTTAGCAGTTTAGAATTAGGGTTAGGGATTAGGTGTTATGGTTATGGTAAGGAGTTAGGGTTAGAATTATGGCATAGGGGTTGGTCTCAGCGTCAGTTTTATGCTTAAAGTTAGGGTAAGCGGTTAAAGTTAGTGTTACGGTGAGCTTTAGGTGTTAAGGTGAGCAATAGGATCAGGGTTAGGTTTTATGTTCAGGGTTAGGGTTATGGGTGAGGGGTAGAGTTTATACTTAGGGTTAGGGTTAGGGTTAGGGTTAGGGTTTAGGCTTAAGGATCAAGGGTTAGGGTTAGGGTTAGTGTTAGGGCTGTTGGTAGGGTTAAATTTAGGGTTAGCAGCTTACAATTAGGTATTAGGTTTTACAGTTATGAATAAGAGTTAGGGTTAGAATTATGGGATAGGTGTTGTCCTCAGGGTAAGTATTATTCATTAACGTTAGGATAAGGGGTTAGGGTTAGGGTTATGGTGAGTTTTGCATGTTAAGGTGAGCAATAGGATCAGGGTCAGATGTTATGATCAGGGTTATGGTTATGGGTTAGGGGCAGTGTTTATGCTTAGGGCACAGGCCCTGTCTTCACTAGGTGGGGGGGCTCGGAGGCTGGGATTGTCACCAGGAACCCACTCTATCGTATGCTGGGTATGGGCCTCTGGGTTTCATGCAGGGCACAGTGGCAGAGCCTCCTTTCATGCATGGCATGGGAGGATTGTAGGCTTTCTAAACTCTGAGAAAGCAAGAAGTCTGAGAATTAGATTTAGGATTAGGATTACGGTTAGGGTTAGGGATGAAGTTTAGTGTTAGGGAGAGGGCTTAGTGTTAGGGATTAGGGTTTGGTACAGGGTTAGGGTTAAGTGTTCGGCTTAGGGGTAAAGATTAGGATTAGTGTTAGGTTTAAGGGTTAGCTGAGGGTTAACGGTTAGGGTTAAGGTGAAGGGTTAGGGTTAGGGTTTAGGGTTAGGATTAGGGGTTCGTGTTAGGTTTAGGGTTACACTTAAGTGTTAGGGTTTAGGTTCAGGTTTAGGGTTCATGGTTAAGGTTATGTTTAGGGGTTAGGTTTAGGGGTTAGGTTTGGTGTAAGGGTATAGTGTTAGTGAAGGGAGTTTGGGTCAGGGTTTCTGTTTAGGGTAGGGGTTAGTGTTAGGACTTAGATTTAGCGATTAGTTTAAGGTCAGAGGACCTGTTTAATCTATGGTGAGAAGGGTGTGGAATCGGTCGCTGAGACACCACAGCATTGTACCCTGGGCCTTGGGCTCAGACCTACATGCAGGAATCAGGGGGAGCCTGTTCTCATGCATGGCATGGTTGTATTGTAGGCTTGGTTAACTCTTAGAATGGAAGAAGTGTGAGAATTAGGGTTATGGTTAGGGTTAGGGATTTGGGTTTAGGAGAGAGTGTTCAAATGAGGGTTAGGGGTTACGCATTAGGGATTAGGGTTAGTGTTAGGGTTAGGGGTTGGGGTGAGGGTTGGGTTAGGGGCTAGGGTTAGGTTTAGGGTTGGGGTTAGTGTTAGCGTTCGAGTTAGGGATTAGAGTTAGGGTTAAGGGATAGGATTAGGGTTAAGAGTTTGGCTTAGGGTTCAGGTTAAGGGTTAGGGTTATGGTTAAAGATTAGTGTTAGTTTAAACAGTTACAGTTAGGTTTAGGGTTAAATTTTAGGGTGAGGGCTTTTTAAACTCTGAGAGAGGAAGACGTCTGAGATTAAGATTTAGGGATAGGATTATGGTTAGGATTAGGGATGACGATTAGTGTTAGGGTGAGGGCTTAGGGTTAAGGGTTAGGGTTAGAGTTAGGGTTAAGGTTAGTGTTAGTTTTAACGGTTAAAGTTAGGTTTAGGGTTAAGGTTTATTGTCAGGGTTAAGGTCAGGGGTTAGGGTTTCGTACAGGGTAAGAGTTAAGTGTTAGGTTTAGGGTTAAAGATTAGCATTATGGTTAGTGTTAAAGGTTAGTGTGAGGGTAAGAGTTTAGGGTTAAGTTTAAGGACTAGGGTTAGGGGTTAGTGTTAGGGTTAAGGGGTCTTGTTAGGTTTAGGGTTACAGTTAAGTGTTATGGTTAGTGTTAGGGGTTACGGTTAGGCTTAGGGTTCATGGTTAGTGTAACATTTAGGGGTTAGGGCTAGGGTTAAATGATAGTGTTAGAGTTAAGGCTTAGGCTTTGGGTAAAGGTTTAGGGATAGGTTTACGGGTTAGGGTTAGTGTCAGGGTTAAATGTTAGGGTGAGAGTTAACAGTTATGGTTAGGGTTATTGGTTAGGGGTTGTGTTTATGCTTAGGGCACGTGCCTTGTCTGCACTAGGCGGAGAGGTTAGGGGGCTAGCATATTCGCCGGGAAATCACTCTATCGTATGCTGGGTATTGGCCCCTGGACACAGTGGCAGGGCCTCCTTTCACACATGGCATGGGAGGATTATAGGCTTTCTAAACTCTGAGAAAGAAAAAGTCTGAGAATTAGATTTAGGGTTAGGATTATGGTTAGAATTAGGGATGAAGTTTAGTGTTAAGGTGATGCCTTAGGGTTAGGGGTTAGGTTTAGGGTCAGAGTTAAAGGTCAGTGTTAGGTTTAACAGTTACAGTTAGGTTTAGCGTTAAGGTTTAGTGTTAGGGTTCAGTTTAGGGGATAGGTTTTGGTACAGGTTAAGGTTTAAGTGTTAAGTTTAGAGTTAAAGATTACAATTAGGGTTAGGTTTAAAGGTAAGTGTGAGGATTAACGGTTAGGGTTAAGCATGAGGGTTAGGGATTAGGTTTAGTGTTAAGGGTTTATGTTAGTTTAGGGTTAGAGTTAAGTGTTATGGTTAGGGTTAGGGGTTAGGGTTAGATATAGGGTGCATGGTTAGGGTTACGTTTAGGGGTTAGGGTTACGGGTTAGGTTTAGGGTGAGTGTTTGGTGTTAGTGTTGGGCATTAGGATAAGGGCTTAGGTTTAGGGTTAGCGTTTAGGTTTAGTGTTAGGGCTTAGATTTAGCGGTTAGTTTAAGGGCACAGGACCTGTTTAATCTATGGTGAGAAGGGTGCAGAATTGGTCCCCTTGACACCACACCATCGTACCTGGGCCTTGGGCCCAGACCTACATGCAGGACTCAGGCGGAGCCTCTTCTCACTCATGGCATGGCTCTATTGTAGGCTTGGTGAACTCTGAAAATGGAGGAAGTGTGAGAATTAGGGTTATGGTTATGGTTAATTGTTTGGGGTTAGGGGTTAGGGTTCGAGTGTGGTTCAGGGGTTAGAAATTAGGAGTTAGTGTTAGTGTTAGGGTTAGGGGTTAGGGGTTAGTGTTGGTTTAGGGGCTAGGGTTAGATTCAGAGTTAGGGTTAGTGTTAGGGTTAGGGTTAGGGATTATGGTTAGGGTTAGGAATTAGGGTTAGGGTTAGGCTTAAGGGATAGGATTAGGGTAAAGGGTTAAGGCTTAGGGTTAGCATTAGGGATTAGGGTTAGGGTTAAATGTTAGGGTTTTGGTCTGATTTAAGGGTTAGGGTGAGCGTTAACAGTTAGGGTTAAGGTTAATTGTTAGGATTGGGGGTTAGGCTTAAGGATTCGTATTAGGGTTAGGGTATAAGGGTGAGACTTAAGTCTTATGGTTAGGGACAGGGCTTTTGGTTAGGGATAAGGGTTAGGAGTTAGGGTTACTTTTAGGCATAGGGTAGGATTAGGGGTGAGGGTTAGGGTTAGGGTTAGTGTTAGGGTTGTTGGTAGTGTTAAGGTTAGGGTTAGCAGTTTAGAATTAGGGTTAGGGATTAGGTTTTATGGTTATGGCTAAGATTTAGGGTTAGAATTATGGGATAGGCGTTGTTCTCAGTGTAAGTGTTATGCATTAACTTTAGGAGATGCGGTTAAAGTTAGGGTTACAGTGTGGTCTACATGATAAGGTGAGCAGTAGGATCAGGGTTAGGTGTTACGTTCAAGCTTAGGGTTATATGTTAGGCGTACTTTTTATGCTTAGGGCACGGGCCCTGTCTGCACTAGGCGGGAGGATTAGGGGTCTAGGATTGTGGCCGAGAACTTTCTCTATCGTACACTGGGTATGGGTCCCTGGGTTTCATGCAGGACACAGTGGCAGAGCCTCTTTTCACGCATGGCATGGGAGGATTGTAGGCTTTCTAAACTCTGAGAAAGCAAGAAGTCTGAGAATTAGATTTAGGGATAGGATTATGGTTAGTGTTAAGGATAAAGTTTAGCATTAGGGTGAGGGCTTAGGGTTAGGGGTTAGAGTTACGGTCAGGGTTAAAGGTTAGTGTTAGGTTTAATGGTTACAGTTAGCTTTAGGGTCAAGTGTTAGGGTTAAGGTTAAGGTTAGGGGTTAGGTTTTGGTACAGGGTAAGGGTTAACTGTTAGGTTTAGGGTTAAAGATTACGATTAGGGTTAGGTTTAAGGGTTAGTGTGAGAGTTAACGGTTAGGGTTAAGGTTAAGTGTTAGGGTTAGTGGTTAAGTTTAGGTTTAAGTGTTCGTGTTAGGTTTAGGGTTAGAGTTAAGTGTTATGGTTAGGGTTTGGGGTTAGGGTTAGGTTTAGGGTTCATCGTTAGGGTTACGTTTAGGCATTAGGGTTATGGGTAAGGATTAGGGTAAGGGTTTAATGTTAGTGTTGGGCGTTAGGGTCAGGGCTTAAGTTTAGGGTTAAGGGTTAGTGTTAGAGTTAGCGTTAGGGCTTAGATTTAGAGGTTATTTTAAGGGCACAGGACCTGTGTAATCTATGGTGAGAAGTGTGCAGAATGGGTCATCGCCACACCACACCATCGTACCCTAGGCCTTGGGCCCAGACCTACATGCAGGTCTCAGGCAGAGCCTCTTCTCACGCATGGCATGGTTTTATTGTAGGCTTGGCTAACTCTGAGAATGGAGGAAGTGTGAGAATTATGGTTATGATTAGGGTTAGGTGTTTGGGGTTAGGGGTTAGTGTTCGCGTGAGGGTTAGGTGTTAGGGATTAGGGGTTAGGGTTAATGTTAGCATTAGGGGTTAACGGTTAGGGTTGGGTTAGGGACTAGAGATAGATTTAGGGTTGGGGTTAGGGTTAGGGTTAGGGTTAGGGGTTAGGGTTAGGGTTAAGGGATAGGATTAGGGTTAAGGGTTAAGGCTTAGGGTTAGCATTAAGGGATAGGGTTAGGGTTAAGGGTTAGGGTTATGGTCCGAGTTAAGGGTTAGGGTGAGGGTTAACAGTTAGGGTTAGGGTTATAAGTTAGGGATAGTGTTAGGTTTAAGGTCTAGGGTTAGGGTTAGAGGTAGCTTTACTGCTAAGATTAGGTCTCGGCATTAAGGTAAGGGTTAGTGTTAGGGTTAAGGGTTAGGGTTAGGTTTAATTGTTAGGATTAGGATCAGAATTAAGGGTTAGGCTTCGGGTTAGGGGATAGGGTTAGGGTTTAGGGTAAACTTTTAAGGTTATGTTTAGGGATAAGGTTAGGGTTAGCGTTTAAGGTTAGGGTTAGTATTAGGGTTGTTTGTAGGGTTAAGGTAATGTTTAGTGGTTAGAATTAGGGTTAGGGATTAGGGGTTACTGTTATGGCTAGGAGTTAGGGTTAGAATTAAGTGATAGGAGTTGTTCTTAGCATAAGTGTTATGCATTAATGTTAGGATAAGTGGTTAAAGTTAGGTTTACGGTGAGGTTTATGTGTTAAGGTGAGCAATAGGATCAGGGTTAGAATTATGAGTGAGGGGTAGGGTTTTGCTTAGGGTATGGGCCCTGTCTGCCCTAGGAGTGGGATTGAGGGGGATGCGATTGTCACCAGAAACCCACTCTATCGTATGCAGGGTATGGGCCCATGGGTTTCTTGTAGGACACTCTGGCAGAGCCTGATTTCACGCATGGTAAAGGAGGTTTGTAAGCTTTCCAATCTCTAAGAAAGTAAGAAGTCTGAGAATTAGATTTAAGGTTAGGATTATCGTTATGGTTAGGGATGAAGTTTAATCTTAGGGTGAGGGCTTCGGGTAAGGGGATACGGTTAGTTTTAGGGTTAAAAGTTACTGTTAGGTTTAACAGTTACAGTTAGACTTAGGGTTTAGGTTTAGGGTTAGGGTTAAGCTTAGGGGTTATGGTTTGGTACAGGGTTAGGGTTAAGTGTTAGGGTTAGGGTTAAAGATCATGACAAGGGTTAGAGTTAAGGGTTAGTTTGAGTGTTAACAGTAGGGTTAAGGATAACTTTTAGGGTTAGGGGTTAGGATTAGTGTTAGGGCTGAGATTTAGCGGTTAGTTTAAGGGCACAGGACCTGTTTAATCTATGGTGAGAGTGGTGCACAGGGTCGCTGCGACACAACACCACCGTACGCTGGGCCTTGGGCCAAGACCTACATACAGGACTCAGGTGGAGCCTCTTCTCACGCATGACATGGCTGTATTGTAGGCTTGGTTAACTCTGAGAATGGAAGAAGTGTCAGAAATCGGGTTAGGGCTGGCTGTAGGTGTTTTTAACCCCTAACCCTAACACTAACCCCCTAATCCTAACCCTAACACTAACCCCAAGGTTAAATCTAACCTTAACCCCTACGACAACCCTAACCCTAACCCTAACCCCTCTCACTGTAGAATAAACAGGTCCTGTGCCCTTAAACTAACCACTAAATCTAAGCCCTAACATCAACCCTAACCTCTGACCCTAAACCTAAGCCCTGAGCCTAAAGCCCAACACTAACTCTAAACTCTTACCCTAAAGCTAATCCCTAACCCTAATGCTAACCTCTAAACGTAACCCTAACTGTGAACCCTAAACCTAACCCTAACCTCGAGCGCTAACCATAGCACTTAACTCTAACCCTAAACCTAACATGAACCCTTAATCCTAACACTAACCCTAACCCTAACTCTTAACTTTAACCCTGACTGTTAACCCTCACACTAACCTTTAAACCTAACCTTAATCGTAATCTTTAACCCTAAACCTAATATTTAACCCTAATCCTGTACCAAACCCTAAACCCTAACCTTAAACCTAACCATAAACCTTAACCCTGAACCTAACTGTAACGGTTAAAACTAAGAGTAACCTGTAACGCTACCCGTAACCCCTAACTCTAAGCCTTCACCCTAATACTAACCTTGATCCTTAACCCGAACCCTAACCCTAACCCTAAATCTAATTCTCAGTCTTCTTGCTTTCTTAGAGTTTAGAAAGCCTACAATCCTCCCATGCCATGCGTGAAAGGAGGCTCTTCCACTGTGCCCTGAATGAACCGCTGGGGCCCATAACCAGAGTACGATAGAGTGGGTTCCTGGTGACAATCCCAGCCCCCTAACCCCCCCCCCCGCCTAATGCAGACAAGGCCCGTGCCCTAAGCATAAACTCTACACCTCACCCAAAACTCTAACCCTGAAAATAACATTTAACCCTGATTCTATTGCTCACCTTAGAATGTAAACCTCACCGTAACCTGAACTTTAACCTCTTATCCTAACGTTAATGCATAACACTTACCCTGAGATTAACCCCTATCCCATAATTCTAACCCTATCTCCTAGTCATAACTGTGACAACTAATCCCTAACCCTAATTCTAAACCACTAACACTAACTGTTACCCTACGTAGTTACTGTTACGGTAACCTAATGTTACCCTAACACTGAACCTAACCCTTACTCCTAACGCCAAAGCTATGGCTAAAAATAATGCTAACCCTTGACCCTTTACCCTAACTCCTAACCCTAACCCTAATCCTAACCACTAAACCCAACCTTAGCTCTTAACCCTAACCCTAAACCTTACCTTGACGCCTAGACCTAACACTAACACTAAACTAACACCTAACCCTAATCATAACCCCTAAAGCTAACCCTAACCCTGAACCCTAAACCTAACTCTAACACTTAATACTAACTATATCCCTAACCCCTAACCCCAACCCTAACCCTAACCGTTAACCCTCACCCTAACCCTTAAACCGGACCCTAACACTAAATCTTAACCCTAAAGCTACGCCCAACCCTTAACCATAATCCTATCCCTTAACCCTAAACCTAACCCCTAACCCTAAACCTAACACTAACCCCAATCCTAATTCTAACCATAGCCCTTAATACATCACTACGCCTAACCCCTAACCCTAACCCTAACCCCTAATGCTAACCCTAACACTGAACCCTAAACCTAACCCTATCCCTAACCCTTAAACATAACTCTATCCCTAACCAATAATCCTAAGCCTAATCTTTAACCCTCACCCTAGAGCTTAACTCAAACCGTAACCCTAAGCCTAAACCCCAACCCTAACACTTAACACAAACCCTAAGCCTAAACACTTAACGCCAATCCTATCCTTTAACCCTAACACTAACCCTGATGCCTAATCCTAACCCTAACACTAACCCCAACCATAAATCTAACCCTAGCCCCTAACGCAAAACTAACCCCTAACCCTAACACTAACCCTAAATCCTAGTCCCTAACCACTAAACCTCACTTGAACCCTAACCCCTAACACCAAACCCTTAACCCTAACCATAACCCTATTTCTCACACTACTTCCATTCTCAGAGTTAACCAAGCCTAAAATACAACCATGCAATGCGTGAGTAGAGTTTCCGCATGAGTCCTGCAAGTAGGTCTGGGCCAAAGGCCCAGGATCCGATGGTGTGGTGTCGCATGGAAACATTCTGCACCCTTCTCACCATAGATTACACAAGTCCTGTACCCTTAAACTAACCGCCAAATCAAAGCCCAAACACTGACCCTAACCCCTAACCCTACCTAAGCCCTGACCCTAATGCCCAACACTAACACTAAACGCTTACCCTAAACCTAACCCCTAAATGTAACCTTAACCATGAACCCTAAACCTAACCCAAACCCCTAACCCTAACCATAACACTTAACTCTAACCCTAAACCTAACATGAACACTTAACCCTAACCCTAACCCATAAACCTAACACTTAACCTTAACCCTAACCGTTAACCCTCACACTAAACCTTAACCCTAACCCTAATCCTAATCTTTGAGCCTAAACCTAGCACTTAACCCTTACCCTGTACCAAAACCTAACCCCTAATCTTAACCCTAAGCTTAAACCTTAAAGCTTAACCCTAAACCTAACTGTAACTGTTAAACCTAACACTAACCTTTAACCCTGACCCTAACTGAAACCCCTAACCCTAAGCCCTCACCATAACAGTAACCTATATTGCTAACCCTAACCCTAATCCTAGCCCTAAATTTAATTCTCAGACTTCTTGCTTTCTCAGAGTTTACAAAGCCTACAATCCTCCCATGCCATGTGTAGAAGGAGGCTTGGCCACTGTGTCCGGCATGAAACCAAGGGGCCCATACGCAGTGTATGATAGAGTGGCTTCCGGCATCTATCCCAGCCCTCTAAGCCCCCTCCTAGAGCAGAGAGGGCTCGTGATATAAGCATAAACACTACCCCTCACCCATAACCCTAACCCTGAACATCACAGCTCACCCTGATACTATTGCTCACCTTAACACATCAACCTCACCATAACTCTAACTTGAACCTGTTATCCTAACGTTAATGCATAAGACTTACCCTAAGAACAACCCCTATCCCTTAATTCTAACCCTAACTCCTAGCCACAATTGTAACACCTAATCCATAAGGCTAATTCAAAACTGCTAAACATTACCTTATCCCTACAAACTAACCCTAACCCTAACCGCTAACCCTAACCGTACACCTAAAAATAACCGTAACACTTGACACTTAACCCTAACCCTTAACCCTGATCCTAATCCTAACAATTAAACCTAACCCTAACTCTTAAGCCTAACACTAACACGTACCCTAATGCCTAGACCTAACCCTAAGAGTAAACGTAACCCCTAACCCTAACCCTAATCCCTAATGCTAACCCTAACACTGAACCCTAATCCTAAGCCTTAAACCTAACTCTATCCTTAACCCATAACCCTAGCCCTAACCGTTAACCCCACACTAACCCTTAACTCGAACTGTAACCCTAACCCTTAAAACTAAACCTAACACTTAACGCTAACCCTAAGCCTTAACGCTTAACCCTTATCCTATCCCTTAACCCTAACCCTAACCCATAACGCTAACCCTAACCCCACTCTAAATCTAACCCTAGCCCCTAACCCAACCCTAACCCCTAAGCCCTAACCCTAGCACTAAACCCAACACCTACTCCCTAACCCCTAATCCTCACTCGAAGCTTAAGCCCTAACCCTAAGCCCTCTCCCTGACTAATCTTCATCCCTAACCCTAACCATAATCCTAACCCTAAATCTAATTCTCAGACTTCTTGCTATCTCAGAGTTTTAAAAGCCTACAATTCTCCAAAGCCATGCGTGAAAGCTGGCTCTGCCACAGTGTCCTGCATGAAACCCAGGAGCCCATACTCTGTGTACAATAGAGTGGGTTCCCGGGGACAATCACAGCCCCCTAACTCCCCCTGCTAGTGCTGACAGGGCCCATGCCCTAAGCAAAAACCCTGCACCTCACCCATAACCCTAACCCTGAACATAACACCTAACCCTGATGTTATTGTTCACCTTAACACGTAAACCTCACTGTAACCCTAACTTTAACCCCTATCCTAATGTTATTGCATAACACTTACCCTAAGAACAAACCCTATCCCTTAATTCTAAGCCTAACTCCTAGCATAACCGTAACACCTAATCCCTAACCTTAATTCTAAACTGCTAAACATTACCTTCACCCTACAAACAACCCTAACACTAACCCTAACTCTAACCGCTAACCCTAACCCTAACCATTACCCTGATCATAATCCTAACAATTAAACCTAACCCTAATTCTTAACCCTAACACGAACCATTACCATAATGCCTAGACCTAACCCTAACTGTAACCCTAACCCCTAACCCTAACCCTAACCGCTAATGCTAACCCTAACCCCGAACCCTAAACCTAACCCTAACCCTATCCCTTAAACCTATTACTATCCCTAAACCATTACCCTAATCGCAACTGTTAACCCTCACTCTCACCCTTAACTTGGACCGAAACCCTAACCCTTAACCCTAACCTTAACCCTTACTGCTAATCTTAAGCCTTCACCCTTTACCTTAATCCTATCTTGTAAGCCTAACCCTAACGCTGACCCCTAACCCACCTGAACATTAACCCTAAACCTAAATCTAACGCTAGCCCCTTACAAAAACCTAACACCTAACCCCTGACACACTAATCCTAACTTCTAATTCCTAACCACTAAACTTCACTCAAACCCAAACCTCTAACCCCAAACACATAACCCTAACCATAACCCTAATTCTCACACTTCCTTTGTTCTCAGAGTTGACCAAGCCTACAATAGAGCCATGCCACGAGTGAGAAGAGGCTCTGCCTGAGTCCTGCATGTAGGTCTGGGCCCAAGGCCCAAGTACGATGGTGTGGTGTTGAGGCGACCCAGTCTACACCCTTCCCACCATAGATTAAACAGAGCATGTGCCCTTAAACTAACCACTAAATCTAAGCCCTAACACTAAACCTAAATCCTAACCCTAAACCTCGGCCCTTATCCTAACGCCCAACAGTAACACTAAACACTCGCCCTAAACTTAACCCGTAACCCGAACCCCTAAATGTAACCCTAACCATGAACCCTAAACCTAACCCTAACCTCTAGCCATAACCATAACACTTAACTCTAAACCTAAATGTTACACGAAGCCTTATTCCTAACCCTAAGCCCAACCCTAACCCTTAATCTTGAACCTTACCATTAACCCTCACACTAACCCTTAACCCTAACCCTAATCCTAATCTTTAAGCATAAAGCTAAAACTGAAGCCTAACCCTGTGCCAAACGATAAAACCAAACCTTAACCCTAACCCTGAAACTTAACCATAAACGTAACTGTAACTGTTAAAAATAACACAAACCTTTAACCCTAACCCCTAACCCTAAGAGCCCACCCTAACACTAATCTTCCTCGCTAAACATTACCATAATCCTACCCCTAAATCTAATTGTCAGACTTCTTGCTTTCTCAGAGTTTAGAAAGCCTAAAATCCTCCCATGCCATGAGTAAAAGGGGGCTCTACCACTGTGTCCTGCATGAAACCCAGGAGCCCATATCCAGCGTACGATAGAGTGGGTTCCCGGGGACAATCCCATCCCCCTAACCCCAGCCCCCCGCCCAGTGCAGACAGGGCCTGTACGCTAAGTATAAACACTACCCCTAACAGATAACCCTCACCCTGAATATAACACCTGACCCTGATCCTATTGCTCACCTTAAAACATAAACCTCCCCGTAACCCTAACTTATCCCCTTATCTTAACCTTAATGCATAACACCCTGAGAAGAAGCCCCATCCCATAATTCTAATCCTAATCCCCAGCCATAACCATAAGACCTCATCCCTAATTCTAAAATGCCAACCCTAAACTTCACCCTACAAACAACCCTAACCCTAACCCTAACCTCTAACCCTAAGCCCTCACCCTATCACTAATCTTCATCCCTAAACCGTACCGTAATCCTAACCCAAAATCTAATTCTCAGACTTCTTGCTTTCTCAGAGTTTTGAAAGCCTACAATCCTACTAAGCCATGCATGAAAGCCGGCTCTGCCACAGTGTCCTGCAAGAAACCCAGAGGCCCATACACAGCGTAAGATAGAGTGGGTTCCCAGCGACCACAACCGACCCCTAACTTCGATTCCTAGGGCATACAGGGCCCATGCCCTAAGCATAAACACTACCCCTCACCCATAACCCTAACCCAGAACATAACACCTAACCCTGATCCTACTGCTGACCTTAACACGTAAACCTCACCGTAACCCTAATTTTAACCCCATATCGTAACGTTAATGCATGACACCCTGAGAACAAGCCCTATACTGTAATTCTAACCCTAACTCCTAGCCATAAGCATAACACCTAATCTCTAATTCTGAAACACCAACCCTAACCATAACCCTACCAACAACACTAACACTAACCCTAAACCCTTACCCTAATCCTACGCCTAAAAATAACCGTAACCGTTGATCCTTAGTCATAACCCCTAACCTTAACCCTAACCCTTAACCCTAATCCCAATCCTAACCATTAAACATAACCCCAACTCTTAACCCTAACTCTAACCTTTACCTTAATGCCTAGAGTTCTAACCCCAACACTGACCTACAGTTAGAAGTAACACAAACCCATAATGCTAACCTTAAACCTGAACAATAAACCTAATCCTTAACCATAACACCCTAACCCTAACCCTAACCCTTAACCCTGACCCTAACCCTAAACCTTAACCCTAACCCTGAACCCTAACCCTAAGCCTAACCTTAACCCTAACCCTATCCATTAACCCTAACCGCTAACGATAACAGTAACCCCAACCCTAAACCTACCACTGGCCCCCTAACCCAGAATTAACACCGAACCCGTAACACTAACTCTACCCCTAACCACTAGCACCTAACCCTGACTCGAAACCTAACCCCTAACTCGAAACCCCTAACCCCAAACCTAACCTTAATTCTCACACTACTTCCATTCCCAGAGTGAAGCAAGCCTACAATACAGCAATGCCATGTGTGAGATGAGGCTCCGCCTGAGTCCTGCATGTAGGTCTTGTCCCAGGGCCCAGGGAATGATGTTGTGCTTTCGTGGTGACTCCGACCGCACCCCTCTCACCGTAGATTAACCAGGTCCTGTGCCCTTAAACTGACCGCTAAATCTAAGCCCTACCACCAACCCTAACCCCTGACCGTGAACCTAAGCCCCGAGCCTAAAGCCCAACACTAACTCTAAACACTTACCCTAAACCTAATCCCTAACCCTAATGCTAACCCCTAAACGTAAACCTAACCGTGAACAGTAAACCTAACCCTAACCTCTAACACAAACCCTAACACATAACTCTAACCCTAAAACTAACCCTAACCCTTAACCCTAAACCTAAACCCTAACCCTAACCCTTAACCTTAATCTTAACCGTTAACTCTCATGCTAACCTTTAATCCTAACTCTAATCCTACTCTTCAAACCTAAACTTAACACAACCCTAACCCTGTACCAAAACCTAACCCCTCATCTTAACCCTATCCGCAAACCTCAACCCCAAAACGAACTGTAACCGTTAAACCTAACAGTAACCTTAAACCGTAACCCTAATCTGTCACCCTATCCCCTCACCATAACACTACACTTGATCCTGAACCCTAACCATAATCCTAACCCTAAATCTAATTCTCAGACTTCTTGCTTTCTTAGAGTTTAGAAAGCCTGCAATCCTCCCATGCCATGTGTGAAAGGAGGCTCTACCACTGTGTCCTGCATGAAACCCACGGGCCCATACCCCGAGTCCGATACAGTGGGTTCCCGGTGACAATCCCAGCCCCCTAACCTCCCCCCAGCTTAATGCCGACAGGGCCCGTGCGCTAAGCATAAATGATACCTTTAACAGATAACCCTAACCCTGAACATGGCACCTAACCCTGTTCCTATTTCTCCCCTTAACACGTAAACCTCACCGTGAGCCTAACTTTAACCTCTTAACGTAACGTTAATGCATAACCCATTCCCTGAGAACATCCCCTATCCCATAATTCTAACCCTATCTCCTAGTCATAACTGTAACACCTAATCCCTAACCCTAATTCTCCACCGCTAAGCCTAACCGTAACGCTGCCTACAACCCTAACACTGACAGGAACCCTTAGTTCTAACCCCAACGCTATGCCTAACAAAAGCCCTAACCCTTCACCCTTCACCCTAACCCCTGAGCATTACCCTAACCTTTAACCGTAATCCTAATCCTAACCATTAAACCTAACCCTAGCTCTTAAAGCTAACCCTAAACCTTACCCTCACGACTAGACCTAACCCTGACACTAACCTAACACCTAACCCTAACCATAACCCCTAAAGCTAACCCTAACCCTGAACCCTAAACCTAACCCTAACACTGAACCTTCACTATATCCCTAACCCCTAAGCCTAATCCTAACTGTTAACCCTCACCCTAACACTTAAACTGGACCATAACACTAAACATTAACCCTAACACTAAACTTTAACCCTAACCATAAGCCCAACACTTAACCCTAATCCTATCCCCTAACCCTAAGCCCTAACCCTAAACCTAACCCTAACCCCAACCCTAACCCTTAATCTTGACCCTTACCATTAACCCTCACACTATCCCTAATCCTAATCTTTAACCATAAAGCTAACACTGAAGCCTAACCCTGTGCCAAACGCTAAACCCAAACCTTAACCCTAACCCTGAAACTTAACCATAAACCTAACTGTAACTGTTACACCTAACACTAACATCTAACCCTAACCCCTAACCCTAAGACCCCACCTTAACACTAACCCTAACCCTAAACATTATCATAATCCTACCCCTAAATCTAATTCTCGGACTTCTTGCTTTCTTAGAGTTTAGAAAGCCTAAAATCCTCCCATGCCATGAGTAAAAGGGGGCTCTGCAGCTCTCTCTTGCATGAAACCAGGAGCCCATACCTAGCGTATGATAGAGTGGGTTCCCGGGGACAATCCCATCCCCCTAACCCCAGCCCCCCGCCCAGTGCAGACAGGGCCTGTACGCTAAGTATAAACACTACCCCTAACAGATAACCCTCACCCTGAACATAGCACCTGACCCTGATCCTATTGCTCACCTTAAAACATAAACCTCCCCGTAACCCTAACTTATCCCCTTATCTTAACCTTAATGCATAACACCCTGAGAAGAAGCCCTATCCCATAATTCTAATCCTAACCCCTAGCCATAACCGTAACACCTCATCCCTAATTCTAAAATGCCAACCCTAAACTTCACTCTGCCATCAACCCTAACCCTAACCCTAACCCCTAACCATAAACCCTCACCCTATCACTAATCTTCATCCCTAAACCGTACCGTAATCCTAACCCTAAATCTAATTCTCAGACTTGCTTTCTCAGAGTTTTGAAAGCCTACAATCCTACTAAGCCATGCATGAAAGCCCGCTCTGCCACAGTGTCCTGCATGAAACCCAGAGGCCCATACACTGCGTACGATAGAGTGGGCTCCCAGCAACCATCACAGACCCCTATCTTCGCCTTCTAGTGCATACAGGGCCCGTGCCCTAAGCGTAAACCCTACCCCACACCCATAACCCTAACCCAGAACATAACACCTAACCCTGATCCTACTGCTCACCTTAACACGTAAACCTCACCCTAACCCTAACTTAACCCCTTATCTTAACGATAATGCATGACACCCTGAGAACAAGCCCTATACCGTAATTCTAACCCTAACTCCTAGCCGTAACCATAACACCTAATCCCTAATTCTGAAACGCCAACCCTAACCTTAACCCTACCAACAACACTAACACTAACCCTAAAACCCTTACCCTAACCCTACGCCTAAAAATAACCCTAACCATTGATCCTTAGTCATAACCCCTAAAGCTTAACCCTAACCCTTAACGCTAATCCCAATCCTAACCATTAAACATAACCCTACTTAACCCTAACCCTAACCTATACGCTAATGCCTAGAGATCTAACCCCAACACTGACCTACAGTTAACACTAACCCTAACCCCTAATCCTAACCTTAAACCTGAACCATAACCCTAACCCTTAACCCTAACCCTATTCCTAACCCCCTAACCCTAACCCTAACTGTTAAGCCTCACCCTAACACTTAACCCTGACTCTAACCCTAAACCTTAACCCTAACCCTGAACCCTAACCCTAAGCCTAACCCTTAACCCTAACCCTATCCCTTAACCCTAACCCCTAACCCTAACGCTAACCCCAACCCTAAACCTAACCCTGGCCCCCAACCCAGACTTAACACCTAACCCCTAACACTAAATCTAAACCTAACCACTAATCCCTAGCACCTGACCCTGACTCGAAACCTAACCCCTAACTCGAAACCCCTAACCCCAAACCTAACCCTAATTCTCACACTACTTCCATTCCCAGAGTGAAGCAAGCCTACAATACAGCCATGCCATGTGTGAGATGAGGCTCTGCCTGAGTCCTGCATGGAGGTT
Organism: Eulemur rufifrons; assembly: GCF_041146395.1. Taxonomy (NCBI): domain Eukaryota; kingdom Metazoa; phylum Chordata; class Mammalia; order Primates; family Lemuridae; genus Eulemur; species Eulemur rufifrons. The sequence goes on from NC_091002.1 coordinate 227,418, forward strand.
TTGTCCCAAGGTCCAGGGAATGATGTTGTGCTTTTGTGATGACTCCGACCACACCCCTCTCACCGTAGATTAACCAGGTCCTGTGCCCTTAAACTGACCGCTAAATCTAAGCCCTACCACCAACCCTAACCTCTGACCCTGAACCTAAGCCCCGAGCCTAAAGCCCAACACTAACTCTAAACACTTACCCTAAACCTAATCCCTAACCCTAATGCTAACCCCTAAACGTAACTCTAACCACGAACAGTAAACCTAAGCCTAACCTCTAACACAAACCCTAACACATAACTCTAACCCTAAAACTAACCCTAACCCTTAACCCTAAACCTAAACCCTAACCCTAACCCTTAACCTTAATCTTAACCGTTAACTCTCATGCTAACCTTTAATCCTAACCCTAATCCTAATCTTCAACCCTAAACCGAACACAACCCTAACCCTGTACCAAACCCTGACCCCTCATCTTAACCCTATCCGCAAACCTCAACCCCAAAACGAACTGTAACCGTTAAACCTAACAGTAACCTTAAACCGTAACCCTAATCTGTAACCCTATCCCCTCACCATAACACTACACTTCATCCTGAACCCTAACCATAATCCTAACCCTAAATCTAATTCTCAGACTTCTTGCTTTCTTAGAGTTTAGAAAGCCTGCAATCCTCCCGTGCCATGTGTGAAAGGAGGCTCTACCACTGTGTCCTGCATGAAATCCACGGGCCCATACCCAGAGTCCGATACAGTGGGTTCCCGGTGACAATCCCAGCCCCCTAACCTCCCCCCAGCTTAATGCCGACAGGGCCCGTGCGCTAAGCATAAATGATACCTTTAACAGATAACCCTAACCCTGAACATGGCACCTAACCCTGTTCCTATTTCTCCCCTTAACACGTAAACCTCACCGTGAGCCTAACTTTAACCTCTTAACGTAATGTTAATGCATAACCCATTCCCTGAGAACATCCCCTATCCCATAATTCTAACCCTATCTCCTAGTCATAACTGTAACACCTAATCCCTAACCCTAATTCTCCACCGCTAAGCCTAACCGTAACGCTGCCTACAACCCTAACACTGACAGGAACCCTTAGTTCTAACCCCAACGCTATGCCTAACAAAAGCCCTAACCCTTCACCCTTCACACTAACCCCGAAGATTTACCGTTACCTTTAACCGTAATCCTAATCCTAACCATTAAACCTAACCCTAGCTCTTAAAGCTAACCCTAAACCTTACCCTCACGACTAGACCTAACCCTGACACTAACCTAACACCTAACCCTAACCGTAACCCCTAAAGCTAACCCTAACCCTGAACCCTAAACCTAACCCTAACACTGAAACTTCACTATATCCCTAACCCCTAAGCCTAATCCTAACTGTTAACCCTCACCCTAACACTTAAACTGGACCATAACACTAAACATTAACCCTAACACTAAACTTTAACCCTAACCATAAGCCCAACACTTAACCCTAATCCTATCCCTTAACCCTAAGCCGAACCCTAAGCCCTAACCCTAAACCTAACCCTAACCCCCACCCTAACCCTTAATCTTGACCCTTACCATTAACCCTCACACTAACCCTAATCCTAATCTTTAACCATAAAGCTAACACTGAAGCCTAACCCTGTGCCAAACGCTAAACCCAAACCTTAACCCTAACCCTGAAACTTAACCATAAACCTAACTGTAACTGTTACACCTAACACTAACCTCTAACCCTAACCCCTAACCCTAAGACCCCACCTTAACACTAACCCTAACCCTAAACATTATCATAATCCTACCCCTAAATCTAATTCTCGGACTTCTTGCTTTCTTAGAGTTTAGAAAGCCTAAAATCCTCCCATGCCATGAGTAAAAGGGGGCTCTGCAGCTCTCTCTTGCATGAAACCAGGAGCCCATACCTAGCGTATGATAGAGTGGGTTCCCGGGGACAATCCCATCCCCCTAACCCCAGCCCCCCGCCCAGTGCAGACAGGGCCTGTACGCTAAGTATAAACACTACCCCTAACAGACAACCCTCACCCTGAACATAGCACCTGACCCTGATCCTATTGCTCACCTTAAAACATAAACCTCCCCGTAACCCTAACTTATCCCCTTATCTTAACCTTAATGCATAACACCCTGAGAAGAAGCCCTATCCCATAATTCTAATCCTAACCCCTAGCCATAACCGTAACACCTCATCCCTAATTCTAAAATGCCAACCCTAACCTTCACCCTACCAACAACCCTAACCCTAACCCCTAACCCTAAGCCCTCACCCTATCGCTAATCTTCATCCCTAAACCGTACCGTAATCCTAACCCTAAATGTAATTCTCAGACTTGCTTTCTCAGAGTTTTGAAAGCCTACAATCCTACTAAGCCATGCATGAAAGCCCGCTCTGCCACAGTGTCCTGCATGAAACCCAGAGGCCCATACACTGCGTACGATAGAGTGGGTTCCCAGCGACCATCACAGACCCCTAACTTCGCCTCCTAGTGCATACAGGGCCCGTGCCCTAAGCGTAAACGCTACCCCACACCCATAACCCTAACCCAGAACATAACACCTAACCCTGATCCTACTGCTCACCTTAACACGTAAACCTCACCCTAACCCTAACTTAACCCCTTATCTTAACGATAATGCATGACACCCTGAGAACAAGCCCTATACCGTAATTCTAACCCTAACTCCTAGCCATAACCATAACACCTAATCCCTAATTCTGAAAGGCCAACCCTAACCTTAACCCTACCAACAACACTAACACTAACCCTAAAACCCTTACCCTAACCCTACGCCTAAAAATAACCCTAACCATTGATCCTTAGTCATAACCCCTAAAGCTTAACCCTAACCCTTAACGCTAATCCCAATCCTAACCATTAAACATAACCCTACTTAACCCTAACCCTAACCTATACGCTAATGCCTAGAGATCTAACCCCAACACTGACCTACAGTTAACACTAACCCTAACCCCTAATCCTAACCTTAAACCTCAACCATAACCCTAACCCTTAACCCTAACCCTATTCCTAACCCCCTAACCCTAACCCTAACTGTTAAGCCTCACCCTAACACTTAACCCTGACTCTAACCCTAAACCTTAACCCTAACCCTGAACCCTAACCCTAAGCCTAACCCTTAACACTAACCCTATCCCTTAACCCTAACCCCTAACCCTAACGCTAACCCCAACCCTAAACCTAACCCTGGCCCCCAACCCAGACTTAACACCTAACCCCTAACACTAACTCTAAACCTAACCACTAATCCCTAGCACCTGACCCTGACTCGAAACCTAACCCCTAACTCGAAACCCCTAACCCCAAACCTAACCCTAATTCTCACACTACTTCCATTCCCAGAGTGAAGCAAGCCTACAATACAGCCATGCCATGTGTGAGATGAGGCTCTGCCTGAGTCCTGCATGGAGGTTTTGTCCCAAGGCCCAGGGAATGATGTTGTGCTTTTGTGGTGACTCCGACCACACCCCTCTCACTGTAGATTAACCAGGTCCTGTGGCCTTAAACTGACCGCTAAATCTAAGCCCTACCACCAACCCTAACCTCTGACCCTGAACCTAAGCCCCGAGCCTAAAGCCCAACACTAACTCTAAACACTTACCCTAAACCTAATCCCTAACCCTAATGCTAACCCCTAAACGTAACTCTAACCACGAACAGTAAACCTAACCCTAACCTCTAACACAAACCCTAACACATAACTCTAACCCTAAAACTAACCCTAACCCTTAACCCTAAACCTAAACCCTAACCCTAACCCTTAACCTTAATCTTAACCGTTAACTCTCATGCTAACCTTTAATCCTAACCCTAATCCTAATCTTCAAACCTAAACCGAACACAACCCTAACCCTGTACCAAACCATGACCCCTCATCTTAACCCTATCCGCAAACCTCAACCCCAAAACGAACTGTAACCGTTAAACCTAACAGTAACCTTAAATCGTAACCCTAATCTGTAACCCTATCCCCTCACCATAACACTACACTTCATCCTGAACCCTAACCATAATCCTAACCCTAAATCTAATTCTCAGACTTCTTGCTTTCTTAGAGTTTAGAAAGCCTGCAATCCTCCGTGCCATGTGTGAAAGGAGGCTCTACCACTGTGTCCCGCAAGAAATCCACGGGCCCATACCCAGAGTCCGATACAGTGGGTTCCCGGTGACAATCCCAGCCCCCTAACCTCCCCCCAGCCTAATGCCGAGAGGGCCCATGCGCTAAGCATAAATGATACCTTTAACAGATAACCCTAACCCTGAACATGGCACCTAACCCTGTTCTTATTTCTCCCCTTAACACGTAAACCTCACCGTGAGCCTAACATTAACCTCTTAACGTAACGTTAATGCATAACCCATTCCCTGAGAACATCCCCTATCCCATAATTCTAACCCTATCTCCTAGTCATAACTGTAACACCTAATCCCTAACCCTAATTCTCCACCGCTAAGCCTAACCGTAACGCTGCCTACAACCCTAACACTGACAGGAACCCTTAGTTCTAACCCCAACGCTATGCCTAACAAAAGCCCTAACCCTTCACCCTTCACCCTATCCCCTGAGCATTACCCTAACCTTTAACAGTAATCCTAATCCTAACCATTAAACCTAACCCTAGCTCTTAAAGCTAACCCTAAACCTTACCCTCACGACCAGACCCAACCCTGACACTAACCTAACACCTAACCCTAACCATAACCCCTAAAGCTAACCCTAACCCTGAACCCTAAACCTAACCCTAACACTGAACCTTCACTATATCCCTAACCCCTAAGCCTAATCCTAACTGTTAACCCTCACCCTAACACTTAAACTGGACCATAACACTAAACATTAACCCTAACACTAAACTTTAACCCTAACCATAAGCCCAACACTTAACCCTAATCCTATCCCTTAACCCTAAGCCGAACCCTAAGCCCTAACCCTAAACCTAACCCTAACCCCAACCCTAACCCTTAATCTTGACCCTTACCATTAACCCTCACACTAACCCTAATCCTAATCTTTAACCATAAAGCTAACACTGAAGCCTAACCCTGTGCCAAACGCTAAACCCAAACCTTAACCCTAACCCTGAAACTTAACCATAAACCTAACTGTAACTGTTACACCTAACACTAACCTCTAACCCTAACCCCTAACCCTAAGACCCCACCTTAACACTAACCCTAACCCTAAACATTATCATAATCCTACCCCTAAATCTAATTCTCGGACTTCTTGCTTTCTTAGAGTTTAGAAAGCCTAAAATCCTCCCATGCCATGAGTAAAAGGGGGCTCTGCAGCTGTCTCTTGCATGAAACCAGGAGCCCATACCTAGCGTATGATAGGGTGGGTTCCCTGGGACAATCCCATCCCCCTAACCCCAGCTCCCCGCCCAGTGCAGACAGGGCCTGTACGCTAAGTATAAACACTACCCCTAACAGATAACCCTCACCCTGAACATAGCACCTGACCCTGATCCTATTGCTCACCTTAAAACATAAACCTCCCCGTAACCCTAACTTATCCCCTTATCTTAACCTTAATGCATAACACCCTGAGAAGAAGCCCTATCCCATAATTCTAATCCTAACTCCTAGCCATAACCGTAACACCTCATCCCTAATTCTAAAATGCCAACCCTAACCTTCACCCTGCCAACGACCCTAACCCTAACCTTAACCCCTAACCCTAAACCCTCACCCTATCGCTAATCTTCATCCCTAAACCGTACCGTAATCCTAACCCTAAATCTAATTCTCAGACTTGCTTTCTCAGAGTTTTGAAAGCCTACAATCCTACTAAGCCATGCATGAAAGCCCGCTCTGCCACAGTGTCCTGCATGAAACCCAGAGGCCCATACACTGCGTACGATAGAGTGGGCTCCCAGCGACCATCACAGACCCCTAACTTCGCCTCCTAGTGCATACAGGGCCTGTGCCCTAAGCGTAAACCCTACCCCACACCCATAACCCTAACCCAGAACATAACACCTAACCCTGATCCTACTGCTCACCTTAACACGTAAACCTCACCCTAACCCTAACTTAACCCCTTATGTTAACGATAATGCATGACACCCTGAGAACAAGCCCTATACCGTAATTCTAAGCCTAACTCCTAGCCGTAACCATAACACCTAATCCCTAATTCTGAAACGCCAACCCTAACCTTAACCCTACCAACAACACTAACACTAACCCTAAAACCCTTACCCTAACCCTACGCCTAAAAATAACCCTAACCATTGATCCTTAGTCATAACCCCTAAAGCTTAACCCTAACCCTTAACGCTAATCCCAATCCTAACCATTAAACAGAACCCTACTTCTAACCCTAACCTATACGCTAATGCCTAGAGATCTAACCCCAACACTGACCTACAGTTAACACTAACCCTAACCCCTAATCCTAACCTTAAACCTGAACCATAACCCTAACCCTTAACCCTAACCCTATTCCTAACCCCCTAACCCTAACCCTAACTGTTAAGCCTCACCCTAACACTTAACCCTGACTCTAACCCTAAACCTTAACCCTAACCCTGAACCCTAACCCTAAGCCTAACCCTTAACCCTAACCCTATCCCTTAACCCTAACCCCTAACCCTAACGCTAACCCCAACCCTAAACCTAACCCTGGCCCCCAACCCAGACTTAACACCTATCCCCTAACACTAACTCTAAACCTAACCACTAATCCCTAGCACCTGACCCTGACTCGAAACCTAACCCCTAACTCGAAACCCCTAACCCCAAACCTAACCCTAATTCTCACACTACTTCCATTCCCAGAGTGAAGCAAGCCTACAATACAGCCATGCCATGTGTGAGATGAGGCTCTGCCTGAGTCCTGCATGGAGGTTTTGTCCCAAGGCCCGGGGAATGATGTTGTGCTTTTGTGGTGACTCCGACCACACCCCTCTCACCGTAGATTAACCAGGTCCTGTGCCCTTAAACTGACCGCTAAATCTAAGCCCTACCACCAACACTAACCTCTGACCCTGAACCTAAGCCCCGAGCCTAAAGCCCAACACTAACTCTAAACACTTACCCTAAACCTAATCCCTAACGCTAATGCTAACCCCTAAACGTAACTCTAACCACGAACAGTAAACCTAACCCTAACCTCTAACCCAAACCCTAACACATAACTCTAACCCTAAAACTAACCCTAACCCTTAACCCTAAACCTAAACCCTAACCCTAACCCTTAACCTTAATCTTAACCGTTAACTCTCATGCTAACCTTTAATCCTAACCCTAATCCTAATCTTCAACCCTAAACCGAACACAACCCTAACCCTGTACCAAACCCTGACCCCTCATCTTAACCCTATCCGCAAACCTCAACCCCAAAACGAACTGTAACCGTTAAACCTAACTGTAACCTTAAACCGTAACCCTAATCTGTAACCCTATCCCCTCACCATAACACTACACTTCATCCTGAACCCTAACCATAATCCTAACCCTAAATCTAATTCTCAGACTTCTTGCTTTCTTAGAGTTTAGAAAGCCTGCAATCCTCCCGTGCCATGTGTGAAAGGAGGCTCTACCACTGTGTCCTGCATGAAATCCACGGGCCCATACCCAGAGTCCGATACAGTGGGTTCCCGGTGACAATCCCAGCCCCCTAACCTCCCCCCAGCCTAATGCCGACAGGGCCCGTGCGCTAAGCATAAATGATACCTTTAACAGATAACCCTAACCCTGAACATGGCACCTAACCCTGTTCCTATTTCTCCCCTTAATACGTAAACCTCACTGTGAGCCTAACTTTAACCTCTTAACGTAACGTTAATGCATAACCCATTCCCTGAGAACATCCCCTATCCCATAATTCTAACCCTATCTCCTAGTCATAACTGTAACACCTAATCCCTAACCCTAATTCTCCACCGCTAAGCCTAACCGTAACGCTGCCTACAACCCTAACACTGACAGGAACCCTTAGTTCTAACCCCAACGCTATGCCTAACAAAAGCCCTAACCCTTCACCCTTCACGCTAACCCCGCAGAATTACCCTAACCTTTAACCGTAATCCTAATCCTAACCATTAAACCTAACCCTAGCTCTTAAAGCTAACCCTAAACCTTACCCTCACGACTAGACCTAACCCTGACACTAACCTAACACCTAACCCTAACCATAACCCCTAAAGCTAACCCTAACCCTGAACCCTAAACCTAACCCTAACACTGAACCTTCACTATATCCCTAACCCCTAAGCCTAATCCTAACTGTTAACCCTCACCCTAACACTTAAACTGGACCATAACACTAAACATTAACCCTAACACTAAACTTTAACCCTAACCATAAGCCCAACACTTAACCCTAATCCTATCCCCTAACCCTAAGCCCTAACCCTAAACCTAACCCTAACCCCAACCCTAACCCTTAATCTTGACCCTTACCATTAACCCTCACACTAACCCTAATCCTAATCTTTAACCATAAAGCTAACACTGAAGCCTAACCCTGTGCCAAACGCTAAACCCAAACCTTAACCCTAACCCTGAAACTTAACCATAAACCTAACTGTAACTGTTACACCTAACACTAACCTCTAACCCTAACCCCTAACCCTAAGACCCCACCTTAACACTAACCCTAACCCTAAACATTATCATAATCCTACCCCTAAATCTAATTCTCGGACTTCTTGCTTTCTTAGAGTTTAGAAAGCCTAAAATCCTCCCATGCCATGAGTAAAAGGGGGCTCTGCAGCTCTCTCTTGCATGAAACCAGGAGCCCATACCTAGCGTATGATAGAGTGGGTTCCCGGGGACAATCCCATCCCCCTAACCCCAGCCCCCAGCCCAGTGCAGACAGGGCCTGTACGCTAAGTATAAACACTACCCCTAACAGATAACCCTCACCCTGAACATAGCACCTGACCCTGATCCTATTGCTCACCTTAAAACATAAACCTCCCCGTAACCCTAACTTATCCCCTTATCTTAACCTTAATGCATAACACCCTGAGAAGAAGCCCTATCCCATAATTCTAATCCTAACCCCTAGCCATAACCGTAACACCTCATCCCTAATTCTAAAATGCCAACCCTAACCTTCACTCTGCCATCAACCCTAACCCTAACCCTAACCCCTAACCCTAAGCCCTCACCCTATCACTAATCTTCATCCCTAAACCGTACCGTAATCCTAACCCTAAATCTAATTCTCAGACTTGCTTTCTCAGAGTTTTGAAAGCCTACAATCCTACTAAGCCATGCATGAAAGCCCGCTCTGCCACAGTGTCCTGCATGAAACCCAGAGGCCCATACACTGCGTACGATAGAATGGGCTCCCAGCGACCATCACAGACCGCTAACTTCGCCTTCTAGTGCATACAGGGCCCGTGCCCTAAGCGTAAACCCTACCCCACACCCATAACCCTAACCCAGAACATAACACCTAACCCTGATCCTACTGCTCACCTTAACACGTAAACCTCACCCTAACCCTAACTTAACCCCTTATCTTAACGATAATGCATGACACCCTGAGAACAAGCCCTATACCGTAATTCTAACCCTAACTCCTAGCCGTAACCATAACACCTAATCCCTAATTCTGAAACGCCAACCCTAACCTTAACCCTACCGACAACACTAACACTAACCCTAAAACCCTTACCCTACCCCTACGCCTAAAAATAACCCTAACCATTGATCCTTAGTCATAACCCCTAAAGCTTAACCCTAACCCTTAACGCTAATCCCAATCCTAACCATTAAACATAACCCTACTTAAGCCTAACCCTAACCTATACGCTAATGCCTAGAGATCTAACCCCAACACTGACCTACAGTTAACACTAACCCTAACCCCTAATCCTAACCTTAAACCTGAACCATAACCCTAACCCTTAACCCTAACCCTATTCCTAACCCCCTAACCCTAACCCTAACTGTTAAGCCTCACCCTAACACGTAACCCTGACTCTAACCCTAAACCTTAACCCTAACCCTGAACCCTAACCCTAAGCCTAACCCTTAACCCTAACCCTATCCCTTAACCCTAACCCCTAACCCTAACGCTAACCCCAACCCTAAACCTAACCCTGGCCCCCAACCCAGACTTAACACCTAACCCCTAACACTAACTCTAAACCTAACCACTAATCCCTAGCACCTGACCCTGACTCGAAACCTAACCCCTAACTCGAAACCCCTAACCCCAAACCTAACCCTAATTCTCACACTACTTCCATTCCCAGAGTGAAGCAAGCCTACAATACAGCCATGCCATGTGTGAGATGAGGCTCTGCCTGAGTCCTGCATGTAGGTTTTGTCCCAAGGCCCAGGGAATGATGTTGTGCTTTTGTGGTGACTCCGACCACACCCCTCTCACCGTAGATTAACCAGGTCCTGTGCCCTTAAACTGACCGCTAAATCTAAGCCCTACCACCAACCCTAACCTCTGACCCTGAACCTAAGCCCCGAGCCTAAAGCCCAACACTAACTCTAAACACTTACCCTAAACCTAATCCCTAACCCTAATGCTAACCCCTAAACGTAACTCTAACCACGAACAGTAAACCTAACCCTAACCTCTAACACAAACCCTAACACATAACTCTAACCCTAAAACTAACCCTAACCCTTAACCCTAAACCTAAACCCTAACCCTAACCCTTAACCTTAATCTTAACCGTTAACTCTCATGCTAACCTTTAATCCTAACCCTAATCCTAATCTTCAACCCTAAACCGAACACAACCCTAACCCTGTACCAAACCTTGACCCCTCATCTTAACCCTATCCGCAAACCTCAACCCCAAAACGAACTGTAACCGTTAAACCTAACTGTAACCTTAAACCGTAACCCTAATCTGTAACCCTATCCCCTCACCATAACACTACACTTCATCCTGAACCCTAACCATAATCCTAACCCTAAATCTAATTCTCAGACTTCTTGCTTTCTTAGAGTTTAGAAAGCCTGCAATCCTCCCGTGCCATGTGTGAAAGGAGGCTCTACCACTGTGTCCTGCATGAAATCCACGGGCCCATACCCAGAGTCCGATACAGTGGGTTCCCGGTGACAATCCCAGCCCCCTAACCTCCCCCCAGCCTAATGCCGACAGGGCCCGTGCGCTAAGCATAAATGATACCTTTAACAGATAACCCTAACCCTGAACATGGCACCTAACCCTGTTCCTATTTCTCCCCTTAACATGTAAACCTCACCGTGAGCCTAACTTTAACCTCTTAACGTAACGTTAATGCATAACCCATTCCCTGAGAACATCCCCTATCCCATAATTCTAACCCTATCTCCTAGTCATAACTGTAACACCTAATCCCTAACCCTAATTCTCCACCGCTAAGCCTAACCGTAACGCTGCCTACAACCCTAACACTGACAGGAACCCTTAGTTCTAACCCCAACGCTATGCCTAACAAAAGCCCTAACCCTTCACCCTTCACCCTAACCCCTGAGCATTACCCTAACCTTTAACCGTAATCCTAATCCTAACCATTAAACCTAACCCTAGCTCTTAAAGCTAACCCTAAACCTTACCCTCACGACCAGACCCAACCCTGACACTAACCTAACACCTAACCCTAACCATAACCCCTAAAGCTAACCCTAACCCTGAACCCTAAACCTAACCCTAACACTGAACCTTCACTATATCCCTAACCCCTAAGCCTAATCCTAACTTTTAACCCTCACCCTAACACTTAAACTGGACCATAACACTAAACATTAACCCTAACACTAAACTTTAACCCTAACCATAAGCCCAACACTTAACCCTAATCCTATCCCCTAACCCTAAGCCCTAACCCTAAACCTAACCCTAACCCCAACCCTAACCCTTAATCTTGACCCTTACCATTAACCCTCACACTAACCCTAATCCTAATCTTTAACCATAAAGCTAACACTGAAGCCTAACCCTGTGCCAAACGCTAAACCCAAACCTTAACCCTAACCCTGAAACTTAACCATAAACCTAACTGTAACTGTTACACCTAACACTAACCTCTAACCCTAACCCCTAACCCTAAGACCCCACCTTAACACTAACCCTAACCCTAAACATTATCATAATCCTACCCCTAAATCTAATTCTGAGACTTCTTGCTTTCTTAGAGTTTAGAAAGCCTAAAATCCTCCCATGCCATGTGTAAAAGGGGGCTCTGCAGCTCTCTCTTGCATGAAACCAGGAGCCCATACCTAGCGTATGATAGGGTGGGTTCCCGGGGACAATCCCATCCCCCTAACCCCAGCCCCCCGCCCAGTGCAGACAGGGCCTGTACGCTAAGTATAAACACTACCCCTAACAGATAACCCTCACCCTGAACATAGCACCTGACCCTGATCCTATTGCTCACCTTAAAACATAAACCTCTCCGTAACCCTAACTTATCCCCTTATCTTAACCTTAATGCATAACACCCTGAGAAGAAGCCCTATCCCATAATTCTAATCCTAACCCCTAGCCATAACCGTAACACCTCATCCCTAATTCTAAAATGCCAACCCTAACCTTCACCCTGCCAACAACCCTAACCCTAACCTTAACCCCTAACCCTAAACCCTCACCCTATCGCTAATCTTCATCCCTAAACCGAACCGTAATCCTAACCCTAAATCTAATTCTCAGACTTGCTTTCTCAGAGTTTTGAAAGCCTACAATCCTACTAAGCCATGCATGAAAGCCCGCTCTGCCACAGTGTCCTGCATGAAACCCAGAGGCCCATACACTGCGTACGATAGAGTGGGCTCCCAGCGACCATCACAGACCCCTAACTTCGCCTCCTAGTGCATACAGGGCCCGTGCCCTAAGCGTAAACCCTACCCCACACCCATAACCCTAACCCAGAACATAACACCTAACCCTGATCCTACTGCTCACCTTAACACGTAAACCTCACCCTAACCCTAACTTAACCCCTTATCTTAACGATAATGCATGACACCCTTAGAACAAGCCCTATACCGTAATTCTAACCCTAACTCCTAGCCGTAACCATAACACCTAATCCCTAATTCTGAAACGCCAACCCTAACCTTAACCCTACCAACAACACTAACACTAACCCTAAAACCCTTACCCTAACCCTACGCCTAAAAATAACCCTAACCATTGATCCTTAGTCATAACCCCTAAAGCTTAACCCTAACCCTTAACGCTAATCCCAATCCTAACCATTAAACATAACCCTACTTCTAACCCTAACCTATACGCTAATGCCTAGAGATCTAACCCCAACACTGACCTACAGTTAACACTAACCCTAACCCCTAATCCTAACCTTAAACCTGAACCATAACCCTAACCCTTAACCCTAACCCTATTCCTAACCCCCTAACCCTAACCCTAACTGTTAAGCCTCACCCTAACACTTAACCCTGACTCTAACCCTAAACCTTAACCCTAACCCTGAACCCTAACCCTAAGCCTAACCCTTAACCCTAACCCTATCCCTTAACCCTAACCCCTAACCCTAACGCTAACCCCAACCCTAAACCTAACCCTGGCCCCCAACCCAGACTTAACACCTAACCCCTAACACTAACTCTAAACCTAACCACTAATCCCTAGCACCTGACCCTGACTCGAAACCTAACCCCTAACTCGAAACCCCTAACCCCAAACCTAACCCTAATTCTCACACTACTTCCATTCCCAGAGTGAAGCAAGCCTACAAGACAGCCATGCCATGTGTGAGATGAGGCTCTGTCTGAGTCCTGCATGTAGGTTTTGTCCCAAGGCCCGGGGAATGATGTTGTGCTTTTGTGGTGACTCCGACCACACCCCTCTCACCGTAGATTAACCAGGTCCTGTGCCCTTAAACTGACCGCTAAATCTAAGCCCTACCACCAACACTAACCTCTGACCCTGAACCTAAGCCCCGAGCCTAAAGCCCAACACTAACTCTAAACACTTACCCTAAACCTAATCCCTAACCCTAATGCTAACCCCTAAACGTAACTCTAACCACGAACAGTAAACCTAACCCTAACCTCTAACACAAACCCTAACACATAACTCTAACCCTAAAACTAACCCTAACCCTTAACCCTAAACCTAAACCCTAACCCTAACCCTTAACCTTAATCTTAACCGTTAACTCTCATGCTAACCTTTAATCCTAACCCTAATCCTAATCTTCAACCCTAAACCGAACACAACCCTAACCCTGTACCAAACCCTGACCCCTCATCTTAACCCTATCCGCAAACCTCAACCCCAAAACGAACTGTAACCGTTAAACCTAACAGTAACCTTAAACCGTAACCCTAATCTGTAACCCTATCCCCTCACCATAACACTACACTTCATCCTGAACCCTAACCATAATCCTAACCCTAAATCTAATTCTCAGACTTCTTGCTTTCTTAGAGTTTAGAAAGCCTGCAATCCTCCCGTGCCATGTGTGAAAGGAGGCTCTACCACTGTGTCCTGCATGAAATCCACGGGCCCATACCCAGAGTCCGATACAGTGGGTTCCCGGTGACAATCCCAGCCCCCTAACCTCCCCCCAGCCTAATGCCGACAGGGCCCGTGCGCTAAGCATAAATGATACCTTTAACAGATAACCCTAACCCTGAACATGGCACCTAACCCTGTTCCTATTTCTCCCCTTAATACGTAAACCTCACCGTGAGCCTAACTTTAACCTCTTAACGTAACGTTAATGCATAACCCATTCCCTGAGAACATCCCCTATCCCATAATTCTAACCCTATCTCCTAGTCATAACTGTAACACCTAATCCCTAACCCTAATTCTCCACCGCTAAGCCTAACCGTAACGCTGCCTACAACCCTAACACTGACAGGAACCCTTAGTTCTAACCCCAACGCTATGCCTAACAAAAGCCCTAAACCTTCACCCTTCACGCTAACCCCGAAGAATTACCCTAACCTTTAACCGTAATCCTAATCCTAACCATTAAACCTAACCCTAGCTCTTAAAGCTAACCCTAAACCTTACCCTCACGACTAGACCTAACCTTGACACTAACCTAACACCTAACCCTAACCATAACCCCTAAAGCTAACCCTAACCCTGAACCCTAAACCTAACCCTAACACTGAACCTTCACTATATCCCTAACCCCTAAGCCTAATCCTAACTGTTAACCCTCACCCTAACACTTAAACTGGACCATAACACTAAACATTAACCCTAACACTAAACTTTAACCCTAACCATAAGCCCAACACTTAACCCTAATCCTATCCCCTAACCCTAAGCCCTAACCCTAAACCTAACCCTAACCCCAACCCTAACCCTTAATCTTGACCCTTACCATTAACCCTCACACTAACCCTAATCCTAATCTTTAACCATAAAGCTAACACTGAAGCCTAACCCTGTGCCAAACGCTAAACCCAAACCTTAACCCTAACCCTGAAACTTAACCATAAACCTAACTGTAACTGTTACACCTAACACTAACCTCTAACCCTAACCCCTAACCCTAAGACCCCACCTTAACACTAACCCTAACCCTAAACATTATCATAATCCTACCCCTAAATCTAATTCTCAGACTTCTTGCTTTCTTAGAGTTTAGAAAGCCTAAAATCCTCCCATGCCATGAGTAAAAGGGGGCTCTGCAGCTGTCTCTTGCATGAAACCAGGAGCCCATACCTAGCGTATGATAGAGTGGGTTCCCGGGGACAATCCCATCCCCCTAACCCCAGCCCCCCGCCCAGTGCAGACAGGGCCTGTACGCTAAGTATAAACACTACCCCTAACAGATAACCCTCACCCTGAACATAGCACCTGACCCTGATCCTATTGCTCACCTTAAAACATAAACCTCCCCGTAACCCTAACTTATCCCCTTATCTTAACCTTAATGCATAACACCCTGAGAAGAAGCCCTATCCCATAATTCTAATCCTAACCCCTAGCCATAACCGTAACACCTCATCCCTAATTCTAAAATGCCAACCCTAACCTTCACTCTGCCATCAACCCTAACCCTAACCCTAACCCCTAACCCTAAGCCCTCACCCTATCACTAATCTTCATCCCTAAACCGTACCGTAATCCTAACCCTAAATCTAATTCTCAGACTTGCTTTCTCAGAGTTTTGAAAGCCTACAATCCTACTAAGCCATGCATGAAAGCCCGCTCTGCCACAGTGTCCTGCATGAAACCCAGAGGCCCATACACTGCGTACGATAGAATGGGCTCCCAGCCACCATCACAGACCCCTAACTTCGCCTTCTAGTGCATACAGGGCCCGTGCCCTAAGCGTAAACCCTACCCCACACCCATAACCCTAACCCAGAACATAACACCTAACCCTGATCCTACTGCTCACCTTAACACGTAAACCTCACCCTAACCCTAACTTAACCCCTTATCTTAACGATAATGCATGACACCCTGAGAACAAGCCCTATACCGTAATTCTAACCCTAACTCCTAGCCGTAACCATAACACCTAATCCCTAATTCTGAAACGCCAACCCTAACCTTAACCCTACCGACAACACTAACACTAACCCTAAAACCCTTACCCTACCCCTACGCCTAAAAATAACCCTAACCATTGATCCTTAGTCATAACCCCTAAAGCTTAACCCTAACCCTTAACGCTAATCCCAATCCTAACCATTAAACATAACCCTACTTAACCCTAACCCTAACCTATACGCTAATGCCTAGAGATCTAACCCCAACACTGACCTACAGTTAACACTAACCCTAACCCCTAATCCTAACCTTAAACCTGAACCATAACCCTAACCCTTAACCCTAACCCTATTCCTAACCCCCTAACCCTAACCCTAACTGTTAAGCCTCATCCTAACACGTAACCCTGACTCTAACCCTAAACCTTAACCCTAACCCTGAACCCTAACCCTAAGCCTAACCCTTAACCCTAACCCTATCCCTTAACCCTAACCCCTAACCCTAACGCTAACCCCAACCCTAAACCTAACCCTGGCCCCCAACCCAGACTTAACACCTAACCCCTAACACTAACTCTAAACCTAACCACTAATCCCTAGCACCTGACCCTGACTCGAAACCTAACCCCTAACTCGAAACCCCTAACCCCAAACCTAACCCTAATTCTCACACTACTTCCATTCCCAGAGTGAAGCAAGCCTACAATACAGCCATGCCATGTGTGAGATGAGGCTCTGCCTGAGTCCTGCATGTAGGTTTTGTCCCAAGGCCCAGGGAATGATGTTGTGCTTTTGTGGTGACTCCGACCACACCCCTCTCACCGTAGATTAACCAGGTCCTGTGCCCTTAAACTGACCGCTAAATCTAAGCCCTACCACCAACCCTAACCTCTGACCCTGAACCTAAGCCCCGAGCCTAAAGCCCAACACTAACTCTAAACACTTACCCTAAACCTAATCCCTAACACTAATGCTAACCCCTAAACGTAACTCTAACCACGAACAGTAAACCTAACCCTAACCTCTAACACAAACCCTAACACATAACTCTAACCCTAAAACTAACCCTAACCCTTAACCCTAAACCTAAACCCTAACCCTAACCCTTAACCTTAATCTTAACCGTTAACTCTCATGCTAACCTTTAATCCTAACCCTAATCCTAATCTTCAACCCTAAACCGAACACAACCCTAACCCTGTACCAAACCTTGACCCCTCATCTTAACCCTATCCGCAAACCTCAACCCCAAAACGAACTGTAACCGTTAAACCTAACTGTAACCTTAAACCGTAACCCTAATCTGTAACCCTATCCCCTCACCATAACACTACACTTCATCCTGAACCCTAACCATAATCCTAACCCTAAATCTAAATCTCAGACTTCTTGCTTTCTCAGAGTTTAGAAAGCCTGCAATCCTCCCGTGCCATGTGTGAAAGGAGGCTCTACCACTGTGTCCTGCATGAAATCCACGGGCCCATACCCAGAGTCCGATACAGAGGGTTCCCGGTGACAATCCCAGCCCCCTAACCTCCCCCCAGCCTAATGCCGACAGGGCCCGTGCGCTAAGCATAAATGATACCTTTAACAGATAACCCTAACCCTGAACATGGCACCTAACCCTGTTCCTATTTCTCCCCTTAACACGTAAACCTCACCGTGAGCCTAACTTTAACCTCTTAACGTAACGTTAATGCATAACCCATTCCCTGAGAACATCCCCTATCCCATAATTCTAACCCTATCTCCTAGTCATAACTGTAACACCTAATCCCTAACCCTAATTCTCCACCGCTAAGCCTAACCGTAACGCTGCCTACAACCCTAACACTGACAGGAACCCTTAGTTCTAACCCCAACGCTATGCCTAACAAAAGCCCTAACCCTTCACCCTTCACCCTAACCCCTGAGCATTACCCTAACCTTTAACCGTAATCCTAATCCTAACCATTAAACCTAACCCTAGCTCTTAAAGCTAACCCTAAACCTTACCCTCACGACCAGACCCAACCCTGACACTAACCTAACACCTAACCCTAACCATAACCCCTAAAGCTAACCCTAACCCTGAACCCTAAACCTAACCCTAACACTGAACCTTCACTATATCCCTAACCCCTAAGCCTAATCCTAACTTTTAACCCTCACCCTAACACTTAAACTGGACCATAACACTAAACATTAACCCTAACACTAAACTTTAACCCTAACCATAAGCCCAACACTTAACCCTAATCCTATCCCCTAACCCTAAGCCCTAACCCTAAACCTAACCCTAACCCCAACCCTAACCCTTAATCTTGACCCTTACCATTAACCCTCACACTAACCCTAATCCTAATCTTTAACCATAAAGCTAACACTGAAGCCTAACCCTGTGCCAAACGCTAAACCCAAACCTTAACCCTAACCCTGAAACTTAACCATAAACCTAACTGTAACTGTTACACCTAACACTAACCTCTAACCCTAACCCCTAACCCTAAGACCCCACCTTAACACTAACCCTAACCCTAAACATTATCATAATCCTACCCCTAAATCTAATTCTGAGACTTCTTGCTTTCTTAGAGTTTAGAAAGCCTAAAATCCTCCCATGCCATGTGTAAAAGGGGGCTCTGCAGCTCTCTCTTGCATGAAACCAGGAGCCCATACCTAGCGTATGATAGGGTGGGTTCCCGGGGACAATCCCATCCCCCTAACCCCAGCCCCCCGCCCAGTGCAGACAGGGCCTGTACGCTAAGTATAAACACTACCCCTAACAGATAACCCTCACCCTGAACATAGCACCTGACCCTGATCCTATTGCTCACCTTAAAACATAAACCTCTCCGTAACCCTAACTTATCCCCTTATCTTAACCTTAATGCATAACACCCTGAGAAGAAGCCCTATCCCATAATTCTAATCCTAACCCCTAGCCATAACCATAACACCTCATCCCTAATTCTAAAATGCCAACCCTAACCTTCACCCTGCCAACAACCCTAACCCTAACCTTAACCCCTAACCCTAAACCCTCACCCTATCGCTAATCTTCATCCCTAAACCGTACCGTAATCCTAACCCTAAATCTAATTCTCAGACTTGCTTTCTCAGAGTTTTGAAAGCCTACAATCCTACTAAGCCATGCATGAAAGCCCGCTCTGCCACAGTGTCCTGCATGAAACCCAGAGGCCCATACACTGTGTACGATAGAGTGGGCTCCCAGCGACCATCACAGACCCCTAACTTCGCCTTCTAGTGCATACAGGGCCCGTGCCCTAAGCGTAAACCCTACCCCACACCCATAACCCTAACCCAGAACATAACACCTAACCCTGATCCTACTGCTCACCTTAACACGTAAACCTCACCCTAACCCTAACTTAACCCCTTATCTTAACGATAATGCATGACACCCTGAGAACAAGCCCTATACCGTAATTCTAACCCTAACTCCTAGCCGTAACCATAACACCTAATCCCTAATTCTGAAACGCCAACCCTAACCTTAACCCTACCAACAACACTAACACTAACCCTAAAACCCTTACCCTAACCCTACGCCTAAAAATAACCCTAACCATTGATCCTTAGTCATAACCCCTAAAGCTTAACCCTAACCCTTAACGCTAATCCCAATCCTAACCATTAAACATAACCCTACTTCTAACCCTAACCTATACGCTAATGCCTAGAGATCTAACCCCAACACTGACCTACAGTTAACACTAACCCTAACCCCTAATCCTAACCTTAAACCTGAACCATAACCCTAACCCTTAACCCTAACCCTATTCCTAACCCCCTAACCCTAACCCTAACTCTTAAGCCTCACCCTAACACTTAACCCTGACTCTAACCCTAAACCTTAACCCTAACCCTGAACCCTAACCCTAAGCCTAACCCTTAACCCTAACCCTATCCCTTAACCCTAACCCCTAACCCTAACGCTAACCCCAACCCTAAACCTAACCCTGGCCCCCAACCCAGACTTAACACCTAACCCCTAACACTAACTCTAAACCTAACCACTAATCCCTAGCACCTGACCCTGACTCGAAACCTAACCCCTAACTCGAAACCCCTAACCCCAAACCTAACCCTAATTCTCACACTACTTCCATTCCCAGAGTGAAGCAAGCCTACAATACAGCCATGCCATGTGTGAGATGAGGCTCTGTCTGAGTCCTGCATGTAGGTTTTGTCCCAAGGCCCGGGGAATGATGTTGTGCTTTTGTGGTGACTCCGACCACACCCCTCTCACCGTAGATTAACCAGGTCCTGTGCCCTTAAACTGACCGCTAAATCTAAGCCCTACCACCAACACTAACCTCTGACCCTGAACCTAAGCCCCGAGCCTAAAGCCCAACACTAACTCTAAACACTTACCCTAAACCTAATCCCTAACCCTAATGCTAACCCCTAAACGTAACTCTAACCACGAACAGTAAACCTAACCCTAACCTCTAACACAAACCCTAACACATAACTCTAACCCTAAAACTAACCCTAACCCTTAACCCTAAACCTAAACCCTAACCCTAACCCTTAACCTTAATCTTAACCGTTAACTCTCATGCTAACCTTTAATCCTAACCCTAATCCTAATCTTCAACCCTAAACCGAACACAACCCTAACCCTGTACCAAACCCTGACCCCTCATCTTAACCCTATCCGCAAACCTCAACCCCAAAACGAACTGTAACCGTTAAACCTAACAGTAACCTTAAACCGTAACCCTAATCTGTAACCCTATCCCCTCACCATAACACTACACTTCATCCTGAACCCTAACCATAATCCTAACCCTAAATCTAATTCTCAGACTTCTTGCTTTCTTAGAGTTTAGAAAGCCTGCAATCCTCCCGTGCCATGTGTGAAAGGAGGCTCTACCACTGTGTCATGCATGAAATCCACGGGCCCATACCCAGAGTCCGATACAGTGGGTTCCCGGTGACAATCCCAGCCCCCTAACCTCCCCCCAGCCTAATGCCGACAGGGCCCGTGCGCTAAGCATAAATGATACCTTTAACAGATAACCCTAACCCTGAACATGGCACCTAACCCTGTTCCTATTTCTCCCCTTAATACGTAAACCTCACCGTGAGCCTAACTTTAACCTCTTAACGTAACGTTAATGCATAACCCATTCCCTGAGAACATCCCCTATCCCATAATTCTAACCCTATCTCCTAGTCATAACTGTAACACCTAATCCCTAACCCTAATTCTCCACCGCTAAGCCTAACCGTAACGCTGCCTACAACCCTAACACTGACAGGAACCCTTAGTTCTAACCCCAACGCTATGCCTAACAAAAGCCCTAAACCTTCACCCTTCACGCTAACCCCGAAGAATTACCCTAACCTTTAACCGTAATCCTAATCCTAACCATTAAACCTAACCCTAGCTCTTAAAGCTAACCCTAAACCTTACCCTCACGACTAGACCTAACCTTGACACTAACCTAACACCTAACCCTAACCATAACCCCTAAAGCTAACCCTAACCCTGAACCCTAAACCTAACCCTAACACTGAACCTTCACTATATCCCTAACCCCTAAGCCTAATCCTAACTGTTAACCCTCACCCTAACACTTAAACTGGACCATAACACTAAACATTAACCCTAACACTAAACTTTAACCCTAACCATAAGCCCAACACTTAACCCTAATCCTATCCCCTAACCCTAAGCCCTAACCCTAAACCTAACCCTAACCCCAACCCTAACCCTTAATCTTGACCCTTACCATTAACCCTCACACTAACCCTAATCCTAATCTTTAACCATAAAGCTAACACTGAAGCCTAACCCTGTGCCAAACGCTAAACCCAAACCTTAACCCTAACCCTGAAACTTAACCATAAACCTAACTGTAACTGTTACACCTAACACTAACCTCTAACCCTAACCCCTAACCCTAAGACCCCACCTTAACACTAACCCTAACCCTAAACATTATCATAATCCTACCCCTAAATCTAATTCTCGGACTTCTTGCTTTCTTAGAGTTTAGAAAGCCTAAAATCCTCCCATGCCATGAGTAAAAGGGGGCTCTGCAGCTCTCTCTTGCATGAAACCAGGAGCCCATACCTAGCGTATGATAGAGTGGGTTCCCGGGGACAATCCCATCCCCCTAACCCCAGCCCCCCGCCCAGTGCAGACAGGGCCTGTACGCTAAGTATAAACACTACCCCTAACAGATAACCCTCACCCTGAACATAGCACCTGACCCTGATCCTATTGCTCACCTTAAAACATAAACCTCTCCGTAACCCTAACTTATCCCCTTATCTTAACCTTAATGCATAACACCCTGAGAAGAAGCCCTATCCCATAATTCTAATCCTAACCCCTAGCCATAACCGTAACACCTCATCCCTAATTCTAAAATGCCAACCCTAACCTTCACTCTGCCATCAACCCTAACCCTAACCCTAACCCCTAACCATAAACCCTCACCCTATCACTAATCTTCATCCCTAAACCGTACCGTAATCCTAACCCTAAATCTAATTCTCAGACTTGCTTTCTCAGAGTTTTGAAAGCCTACAATCCTACTAAGCCATGCATGAAAGCCCGCTCTGCCACAGTGTCCTGCATGAAACCCAGAGGCCATACACTGCATACGATAGAGTGGGCTCCCAGCGACCATCACAGACCCCTAACTTCGCCTTCTAGTGCATACAGGGCCCGTGCCCTAAGCGTAAACCCTACCCCACACCCATAACCCTAACCCAGAACATAACACCTAACCCTGATCCTACTGCTCACCTTAACACGTAAACCTCACCCTAACCCTAACTTAACCCCTTATCTTAACGATAATGCATGACACCCTGAGAACAAGCCCTATACCGTAATTCTAACCCTAACTCCTAGCCGTAACCATAACACCTAATCCCTAATTCTGAAACGCCAACCCTAACCTTAACCCTACCAACAACACTAACACTAACCCTAAAACCCTTACCCTAACCCTACGCCTAAAAATAACCCTAACCATTGATCCTTAGTCATAACCCCTAAAGCTTAACCCTAACCCTTAACGCTAATCCCAATCCTAACCATTAAACATAACCCTACTTAACCCTAACCCTAACCTATACGCTAATGCCTAGAGATCTAACCCCAACACTGACCTACAGTTAACACTAACCCTAACCCCTAATCCTAACCTTAAACCTGAACCATAACCCTAACCCTTAACCCTAACCCTATTCCTAACCCCCTAACCCTAACCCTAACTGTTAAGCCTCACCCTAACACGTAACACTGACTCTAACCCTAAACCTTAACCCTAACCCTGAACCCTAACCCTAAGCCTAACCCTTAACCCTAACCCTATCCCTTTACCCTAACCCCTAACCCTAACGCTAACCCCAACCCTAAACCTAACCCTGGCCCCCAACCCAGACTTAACACCTAACCCCTAACACTAACTCTAAACCTAACCACTAATCCCTAGCACCTGACCCTGACTCGAAACCTAACCCCTAACTCGAAACCCCTAACCCCAAACCTAACCCTAATTCTCACACTACTTCCATTCCCAGAGTGAAGCAAGCCTACAATACAGCCATGCCATGTGTGAGATGAGGCTCTGCCTGAGTCCTGCATGTAGGTTTTGTCCCAAGGCCCAGGGAATGATGTTGTGCTTTTGTGGTGACTCCGACCACACCCCTCTCACCGTAGATTAACCAGGTCCTGTGCCCTTAAACTGACCGCTAAATCTAAGCCCTACCACCAACCCTAACCTCTGACCCTGAACCTAAGCCCCAAGCCTAAAGCCCAACACTAACTCTAAACACTTACCCTAAACCTAATCCCTAACCCTAATGCTAACCCCTAAACGTAACTCTAACCACGAACAGTAAACCTAACCCTAACCTCTAACACAAACCCTAACACATAACTCTAACCCTAAAACTAACCCTAACCCTTAACCCTAAACCTAAACCCTAACCCTAACCCTTAACCTTAATCTTAACCGTTAACTCTCATGCTAACCTTTAATCCTAACCCTAATCCTAATCTTCAACCCTAAACCGAACACAACCCTAACCCTGTACCAAACCCTGACCCCTCATCTTAACCCTATCCGCAAACCTCAACCCCAAAACGAACTGTAACCGTTAAACCTAACAGTAACCTTAAACCGTAACCCTAATCTGTAACCCTATCCCCTCACCATAACACTACACTTCATCCTGAACCCTAACCATAATCCTAACCCTAAATCTAATTCTCAGACTTCTTGCTTTCTTAGAGTTTAGAAAGCCTGCAATCCTCCCGTGCCATGTGTGAAAGGAGGCTCTACCACTGTGTCCTGCATGAAATCCACGGGCCTATACCCAGAGTCCGATACAGTGGGTTCCCGGTGACAATCCCAGCCCCCTAACCTCCCCCCAGCCTAATGCCGACAGGGCCCGTGCGCTAAGCATAAATGATACCTTTAACAGATAACCCTAACCCTGAACATGGCACCTAACCCTGTTCCTATTTCTCCCCTTAACACGTAAACCTCACCGTGAGCCTAACTTTAACCTCTTAACGTAACGTTAATGCATAACCCATTCCCTGAGAACATCCCCTATCCCATAATTCTAACCCTATCTCCTAGTCATAACTGTAACACCTAATCCCTATCCCTAATTCTCCACCGCTAAGCCTAACCGTAACGCTGCCTACAACCCTAACACTGACAGGAACCCTTAGTTCTAACCCCAACGCTATGCCTAACAAAAGCCCTAACCCTTCACCCTTCAACCTAACCCCTGAGCATTACCCTAACCTTTAACCGTAATCCTAATCCGAACCATTAAACCTAACCCTAGCTCTTAAAGCTAACCCTAAACCTTACCCTCACGACCAGACCCAACCCTGACACTAACCTAACACCTAACCCTAACCATAACCCCTAAAGCTAACCCTAACCCTGAACCCTAAACCTAACCCTAACACTGAACCTTCACTATATCCCTAACCCCTAAGCCTAATCCTAACTGTTAACCCTCACCCTAACACTTAAACTGGACCATAACACTAAACATTAACCCTAACACTAAACTTTAACCCTAACCATAAGCCCAACACTTAACCCTAATCCTATCCCTTAACCCTAAGCCGAACCCTAAGCCCTAACCCTAAACCTAACCCTAACCCCAACCCTAACCCTTAATCTTGACCCTTACCATTAACCCTCACACTAACCCTAATCCTAATCTTTAACCATAAAGCTAACACTGAAGTCTAACCCTGTGCCAAACGCTAAACCCAAACCTTAACCCTAACCCTGAAACTTAACCATAAACCTAACTGTAACTGTTACACCTAACACTAACCTCTAACCCTAACCCCTAACCCTAAGACCCCACCTTAACACTAACCCTAACCCTAAACATTATCATAATCCTACCCCTAAATCTAATTCTCGGACTTCTTGCTTTCTTAGAGTTTAGAAAGCCTAAAATCCTCCCATGCCATGAGTAAAAGGGGGCTCTGCAGCTCTCTCTTGCATGAAACCAGGAGCCCATACCTAGCGTATGATAGAGTGGGTTCCCGGGGACAATCCCATCCCCCTAACCCCAGCCCCCTGCCCAGTGCAGACAGGGCCTGTACGCTAAGTATAAACACTACCCCTAACAGATAACCCTCACCCTGAACATAGCACCTGACCCTGATCCTATTGCTCACCTTAAAACATAAACCTCCCCGTAACCCTAACTTATCCCCTTATCTTAACCTTAATGCATAACACCCTGAGAAGAAGCCCTATCCCATAATTCTAATCCTAACCCCTAGCCATAACCGTAACACCTCATCCCTAATTCTAAAATGCCAACCCTAACCTTCACTCTGCCATCAACCCTAACCCTAACCCTAACCCCAACCATAAACCCTCACCCTATCACTAATCTTCATCCCTAAACCGTACCGTAATCCTAACCCTAAATCTAATTCTCAGACTTGCTTTCTCAGAGTTTTGAAAGCCTACAATCCTACTAAGCCATGCATGAAAGCCCGCTCTGCCACAGTGTCCTGCATGAAACCCAGAGGCCCATACACTGCGTACGATAGAGTGGGTTCCCAGCGACCATCACAGACCCCTAACTTCGCCTCCTAGTGCATACAGGGCCTGTGCCCTAAGCATAAACCCTACCCCACACCCATAACCCTAACCCAGAACATAACACCTAACCCTGATCCTACTGCTCACCTTAACACGTAAACCTCACCCTAACCCTAACTTAACCCCTTATCTTAACGATAATGCATGACACCCTGAGAACAAGCCCTATACCGTAATTCTAACCCTAACTCCTAGCCGTAACCATAACACCTAATCCCTAATTCTGAAACGCCAACCCTAACCTTAACCCTACCAACAACACTAACACTAACCCTAAAACCCTTACCCTAACCCTACGCCTAAAAATAACCCTAACCATTGATCCTTAGTCATAACCCCTAAAGCTTAACCCTAACCCTTAACGCTAATCCCAATCCTAACCATTAAACATAGCCCTACTTCTAACCCTAACCTATACGCTAATGCCTAGAGATCTAACCCCAACACTGACCTACAGTTAACACTAACCCTAACCCCTAATCCTAACCTTAAACCTGAACCATAACCCTAACCCTTAACCCTAACCCTATTCCTAACCCCCTAACCCTAACCCTAACTGTTAAGCCTCACCCTAACACTTAACCCTGACTCTAACCCTAAACCTTAACCCTAACCCTGAACCCTAACCCTAAGCCTAACCCTTAACCCTAACCCTATCCCTTAACCCTAACCCCTAACCCTAACGCTAACCCCAACCCTAAACCTAACCCTGGCCCCCAACCCAGACTTAACACCTAACCCCTAACACTAACTCTAAACCTAACCACTAATCCCTAGCACCTGACCCTGACTCGAAACCTAACCCCTAACTCGAAACCCCTAACCCCAAACCTAACCCTAATTCTCACACTACTTCCATTCCCAGAGTGAAGCAAGCCTACAATACAGCCATGCCATGTGTGAGATGAGGCTCTGCCTGAGTCCTGCATGTAGGTTTTGTCCCAAGGCCCAGGGAATGATGTTGTGCTTTTGTGGTGACTCCGACCACACCCCTCTCACCGTAGATTAACCAGGTCCTGTGCCCTTAAACTGACCGCTAAATCTAAGCCCTACCACCAACCCTAACCTCTGACCCTGAACCTAAGCCCCGAGCCTAAAGCCCAACACTAACTCTAAACACTTACCCTAAACCTAATCCCTAACCCTAATGCTAACCCCTAAACGTAACTCTAACCACGAACAGTAAACCTAACCCTAACCTCTAACACAAACCCTAACACATAACTCTAACCCTAAAACTAACCCTAACCCTTAACCCTAAACCTAAACCCTAACCCTAACCCTTAACCTTAATCTTAACCGTTAACTCTCATGCTAACCTTTAATCCTAACCCTAATCCTAATCTTCAACCCTAAACCGAACACAACCCTAACCCTGTACCAAACCCTGACCCCTCATCTTAACCCTATCCGCAAACCTCAACCCCAAAACGAACTGTAACCGTTAAACCTAACTGTAACCTTAAACCGTAACCCTAATCTGTAACCCTATCCCCTCACCATAACACTACACTTCATCCTGAACCCTAACCATAATCCTAACCCTAAATCTAATTCTCAGACTTCTTGCTTTCTTAGAGTTTAGAAAGCCTGCAATCCTCCCGTGCCATGTGTGAAAGGAGGCTCTACCACTGTGTCCCGCATGAAATCCACGGGCCCATACCCAGAGTCCGATACAGTGGGTTCCCGGTGACAATCCCAGCCCCCTAACCTCCCCCCAGCCTAATGCCGACAGGGCCCGTGCGCTAAGCATAAATGATACCTTTAACAGATAACCCTAACCCTGAACATGGCACCTAACCCTGTTCCTATTTCTCCCCTTAACACGTAAACCTCACCGTGAGCCTAACTTTAACCTCTTAACGTAACGTTAATGCATAACCCATTCCCTGAGAACATCCCCTATCCCATAATTCTAACCCTATCTCCTAGTCATAACTGTAACACCTAATCCCTAACCCTAATTCTCCACCGCTAAGCCTAACCGTAACGCTGCCTACAACCCTAACACTGACAGGAACCCTTAGTTCTAACCCCAACGCTATGCCTAACAAAAGCCCTAACCCTTCACCCTTCACCCTAACCCCTGAGCATTACCCTAACCTTTAACCGTAATCCTAATCCTAACCATTAAACCTAACCCTAGCTCTTAAAGCTAACCCTAAACCTTACCCTCACGACCAGACCCAACCCTGACACTAACCTAACACCTAACCCTAACCATAACCCCTAAAGCTAACCCTAACCCTGAACCCTAAACCTAACCCTAACACTGAACCTTCACTATATCCCTAACCCCTAAGCCTAATCCTAACTGTTAACCCTCACCCTAACACTTAAACTGGACCATAACACTAAACATTAACCCTAACACTAAACTTTAACCCTAACCATAAGCCCAACACTTAACCCTAATCCTATCCCTTAACCCTAAGCCGAACCCTAAGCCCTAACCCTAAACCTAACCCTAACCCCAACCCTAACCCTTAATCTTGACCCTTACCATTAACCCTCACACTAACCCTAATCCTAATCTTTAACCATAAAGCTAACACTGAAGTCTAACCCTGTGCCAAACGCTAAACCCAAACCTTAACCCTAACCCTGAAACTTAACCATAAACCTAACTGTAACTGTTACACCTAACACTAACCTCTAACCCTAACCCCTAACCCTAAGACCCCACCTTAACACTAACCCTAACCCTAAACATTATCATAATCCTACCCCTAAATCTAATTCTCGGACTTCTTGCTTTCTTAGAGTTTAGAAAGCCTAAAATCCTCCCATGCCATGAGTAAAAGGGGGCTCTGCAGCTCTCTCTTGCATGAAACCAGGAGCCCATACCTAGCGTATGATAGAGTGGGTTCCCGGGGACAATCCCATCCCCCTAACCCCAGCCCCCCGCCCAGTGCAGACAGGGCCTGTACGCTAAGTATAAACACTACCCCTAACAGATAACCCTCACCCTGAACATAGCACCTGACCCTGATCCTATTGCTCACCTTAAAACATAAACCTCCCCGTAACCCTAACTTATCCCCTTATCTTAACCTTAATGCATAACACCCTGAGAAGAAGCCCTATCCCATAATTCTAATCCTAACCCCTAGCCATAACCGTAACACCTCATCCCTAATTCTAAAATGCCAACCCTAACCTTCACCCTACCAACAACCCTAACCCTAACCCTAACCCCTAACCCTAAGCCCTCACCCTATCGCTAATCTTCATCCCTAAACCGTACCGTAATCCTAACCCTAAATCTAATTCTCAGACTTGCTTTCTCAGAGTTTTGAAAGCCTACAATCCTACTAAGCCATGCATGAAAGCCCGCTCTGCCACAGTGTCCTGCATGAAACCCAGAGGCCCATACACTGCGTACGATAGAGTGGGTTCCCAGCGACCATCACAGACCCCTAACTTCGCCTCCTAGTGCATACAGGGCCTGTGCCCTAAGCATAAACCCTACCCCACACCCATAACCCTAACCCAGAACATAACACCTAACCCTGATCCTACTGCTCACCTTAACACGTAAACCTCACCCTAACCCTAACTTAACCCCTTATCTTAACGATAATGCATGACACCCTGAGAACAAGCCCTATACCGTAATTCTAACCCTAACTCCTAGCCGTTACCATAACACCCAATCCCTAATTCTGAAACGCCAACCCTAACCTTAACCCTACCAACAACACTAACACTAACCCTAAAACCCTTACCCTAACCCTACGCCTAAAAATAACCCTAACCATTGATCCTTAGTCATAACCCCTAAAGCTTAACCCTAACCCTTAACGCTAATCCCAATCCTAACCATTAAACAGAACCCTACTTCTAACCCTAACCTATACGCTAATGCCTAGAGATCTAACCCCAACACTGACCTACAGTTAACACTAACCCTAACCCCTAATCCTAACCTTAAACCTGAACCATAACCCTAACCCTTAACCCTAACCCTATTCCTAACCCCCTAACCCTAACCCTAACTGTTAAGCCTCACCCTAACACTTAACCCTGACTCTAACCCTAAACCTTAACCCTAACCCTGAACCCTAACCCTAAGCCTAACCCTTAACCCTAACCCTATCCCTTAACCCTAACCCCTAACCCTAACGCTAACCCCAACCCTAAACCTAACCCTGGCCCCCAACCCAGACTTAACACCTAACCCCTAACACTAACTCTAAACCTAACCACTAATCCCTAGCACCTGACCCTGACTCGAAACCTAACCCCTAACTCGAAACCCCTAACCCCAAACCTAACCCTAATTCTCACACTACTTCCATTCCCAGAGTGAAGCAAGCCTACAATACAGCCATGCCATGTGTGAGATGAGGCTCTGCCTGAGTCCTGCATGTAGGTTTTGTCCCAAGGCCCGGGGAATGATGTTGTGCTTTTGTGGTGACTCCGACCACACCCCTCTCACCGTAGATTAACCAGGTCCTGTGCCCTTAAACTGACCGCTAAATCTAAGCCCTACCACCAACCCTAACCTCTGACCCTGAACCTAAGCCCCGAGCCTAAAGCCCAACACTAACTCTAAACACTTACCCTAAACCTAATCCCTAACCCTAATGCTAACCCCTAAACGTAACTCTAACCACGAACAGTAAACCTAACCCTAACCTCTAACCCAAACCCTAACACATAACTCTAACCCTAAAACTAACCCTAACCCTTAACCCTAAACCTAAACCCTAACCCTAACCCTTAACCTTAATCTTAACCGTTAACTCTCATGCTAACCTTTAATCCTAACCCTAATCCTAATCTTCAACCCTAAACCGAACACAACCCTAACCCTGTACCAAACCCTGACCCCTCATCTTAACCCTATCCGCAAACCTCAACCCCAAAACGAACTGTAACCGTTAAACCTAACTGTAACCTTAAACCGTAACCCTAATCTGTAACCCTATCCCCTCACCATAACACTACACTTCATCCTGAACCCTAACCATAATCCTAACCCTAAATCTAATTCTCAGACTTCTTGCTTTCTTAGAGTTTAGAAAGCCTGCAATCCTCCCGTGCCATGTGTGAAAGGAGGCTCTACCACTGTGTCCTGCATGAAATCCACGGGCCCATACCCAGAGTCCGATACAGTGGGTTCCCGGTGACAATCCCAGCCCCCTAACCTCCCCCCAGCCTAATGCCGACAGGGCCCGTGCGCTAAGCATAAATGATACCTTTAACAGATAACCCTAACCCTGAACATGGCACCTAACCCTGTTCCTATTTCTCCCCTTAACACGTAAACCTCACCGTGAGCCTAACTTTAACCTCTTAACGTAACGTTAATGCATAACCCATTCCCTGAGAACATCCCCTATCCCATAATTCTAACCCTATCTCCTAGTCATAACTGTAACACCTAATCCCTAACCCTAATTCTCCACCGCTAAGCCTAACCGTAACGCTGCCTACAACCCTAACACTGACAGGAACCCTTAGTTCTAACCCCAACGCTATGCCTAACAAAAGCCCTAACCCTTCACCCTTCACCCTAACCCCTGAGCATTACCCTAACCTTTAACCGTAATCCTAATCCTAACCATTAAACCTAACCCTAGCTCTTAAAGCTAACCCTAAACCTTACCCTCACGACCAGACCCAACCCTGACACTAACCTAACACCTAACCCTAACCATAACCCCTAAAGCTAACCCTAACCCTGAACCCTAAACCTAACCCTAACACTGAACCTTCACTATATCCCTAACCCCTAAGCCTAATCCTAACTGTTAACCCTCACCCTAACACTTAAACTGGACCATAACACTAAACATTAACCCTAACACTAAACTTTAACCCTAACCATAAGCCCAACACTTAACCCTAATCCTATCCCTTAACCCTAAGCCGAACCCTAAGCCCTAACCCTAAACCTAACCCTAACCCCAACCCTAACCCTTAATCTTGACCCTTACCATTAACCCTCACACTAACCCTAATCCTAATCTTTAACCATAAAGCTAACACTGAAGTCTAACCCTGTGCCAAACGCTAAACCCAAACCTTAACCCTAACCCTGAAACTTAACCATAAACCTAACTGTAACTGTTACACCTAACACTAACCTCTAACCCTAACCCCTAACCCTAAGACCCCACCTTAACACTAACCCTAACCCTAAACATTATCATAATCCTACCCCTAAATCTAATTCTCGGACTTCTTGCTTTCTTAGAGTTTAGAAAGCCTAAAATCCTCCCATGCCATGAGTAAAAGGGGGCTCTGCAGCTCTCTCTTGCATGAAACCAGGAGCCCATACCTAGCGTATGATAGAGTGGGTTCCCGGGGACAATCCCATCCCCCTAACCCCAGCCCCCAGCCCAGTGCAGACAGGGCCTGTACGCTAAGTATAAACACTACCCCTAACAGATAACCCTCACCCTGAACATAGCACCTGACCCTGATCCTATTGCTCACCTTAAAACATAAACCTCCCCGTAACCCTAACTTATCCCCTTATCTTAACCTTAATGCATAACACCCTGAGAAGAAGCCCTATCCCATAATTCTAATCCTAACCCCTAGCCATAACCGTAACACCTCATCCCTAATTCTAAAATGCCAACCCTAACCTTCACCCTACCAACAACCCTAACCCTAACCCTAACCCCTAACCCTAAGCCCTCACCCTATCGCTAATCTTCATCCCTAAACCGTACCGTAATCCTAACCCTAAATCTAATTCTCAGACTTGCTTTCTCAGAGTTTTGAAAGCCTACAATCCTACTAAGCCATGCATGAAAGCCCGCTCTGCCACAGTGTCCTGCATGAAACCCAGAGGCCCATACACTGCGTACGATAGAGTGGGTTCCCAGCGACCATCACAGACCCCTAACTTCGCCTCCTAGTGCATACAGGGCCTGTGCCCTAAGCATAAACCCTACCCCACACCCATAACCCTAACCCAGAACATAACACCTAACCCTGATCCTACTGCTCACCTTAACACGTAAACCTCACCCTAACCCTAACTTAACCCCTTATCTTAACGATAATGCATGACACCCTGAGAACAAGCCCTATACCGTAATTCTAACCCTAACTCCTAGCCGTTACCATAACACCCAATCCCTAATTCTGAAACGCCAACCCTAACCTTAACCCTACCAACAACACTAACACTAACCCTAAAACCCTTACCCTAACCCTACGCCTAAAAATAACCCTAACCATTGATCCTTAGTCATAACCCCTAAAGCTTAACCCTAACCCTTAACGCTAATCCCAATCCTAACCATTAAACAGAACCCTACTTCTAACCCTAACCTATACGCTAATGCCTAGAGATCTAACCCCAACACTGACCTACAGTTAACACTAACCCTAACCCCTAATCCTAACCTTAAACCTGAACCATAACCCTAACCCTTAACCCTAACCCTATTCCTAACCCCCTAACCCTAACCCTAACTGTTAAGCCTCACCCTAACACTTAACCCTGACTCTAACCCTAAACCTTAACCCTAACCCTGAACCCTAACCCTAAGCCTAACCCTTAACCCTAACCCTATCCCTTAACCCTAACCCCTAACCCTAACGCTAACCCCAACCCTAAACCTAACCCTGGCCCCCAACCCAGACTTAACACCTAACCCCTAACACTAACTCTAAACCTAACCACTAATCCCTAGCACCTGACCCTGACTCGAAACCTAACCCCTAACTCGAAACCCCTAACCCCAAACCTAACCCTAATTCTCACACTACTTCCATTCCCAGAGTGAAGC
This sequence comes from Eulemur rufifrons, assembly GCF_041146395.1. Taxonomy (NCBI): domain Eukaryota; kingdom Metazoa; phylum Chordata; class Mammalia; order Primates; family Lemuridae; genus Eulemur; species Eulemur rufifrons. Next base: position 261,722 of record NC_091002.1, read on the forward strand.
AAGCCTACAATACAGCCATGCCATGTGTGAGATGAGGCTCTGCCTGAGTCCTGCATGTAGGTTTTGTCCCAAGGCCCAGGGAATGATGTTGTGCTTTTGTGGTGACTCCGACCACACCCCTCTCACCGTAGATTAACCAGGTCCTGTGCCCTTAAACTGACCGCTAAATCTAAGCCCTACCACCAACCCTAACCTCTGACCCTGAACCTAAGCCCCGAGCCTAAAGCCCAACACTAACTCTAAACACTTACCCTAAACCTAATCCCTAACCCTAATGCTAACCCCTAAACGTAACTCTAACCACGAACAGTAAACCTAACCCTAACCTCTAACCCAAACCCTAACACATAACTCTAACCCTAAAACTAACCCTAACCCTTAACCCTAAACCTAAACCCTAACCCTAACCCTTAACCTTAATCTTAACCGTTAACTCTCATGCTAACCTTTAATCCTAACCCTAATCCTAATCTTCAACCCTAAACCGAACACAACCCTAACCCTGTACCAAACCCTGACCCCTCATCTTAACCCTATCCGCAAACCTCAACCCCAAAACGAACTGTAACCGTTAAACCTAACTGTAACCTTAAACCGTAACCCTAATCTGTAACCCTATCCCCTCACCATAACACTACACTTCATCCTGAACCCTAACCATAATCCTAACCCTAAATCTAATTCTCAGACTTCTTGCTTTCTTAGAGTTTAGAAAGCCTGCAATCCTCCCGTGCCATGTGTGAAAGGAGGCTCTACCACTGTGTCCTGCATGAAATCCACGGGCCCATACCCAGAGTCCGATACAGTGGGTTCCCGGTGACAATCCCAGCCCCCTAACCTCCCCCCAGCCTAATGCCGACAGGGCCCGTGCGCTAAGCATAAATGATACCTTTAACAGATAACCCTAACCCTGAACATGGCACCTAACCCTGTTCCTATTTCTCCCCTTAACACGTAAACCTCACCGTGAGCCTAACTTTAACCTCTTAATGTAACGTTAATGCATAACCCATTCCCTGAGAACATCCCCTATCCCATAATTCTAACCCTATCTCCTAGTCATAACTGTAACACCTAATCCCTAACCCTAATTCTCCACCGCTAAGCCTAACCGTAACGCTGCCTACAACCCTAACACTGACAGGAACCCTTAGTTCTAACCCCAACGCTATGCCTAACAAAAGCCCTAACCCTTCACCCTTCACCCTAACCCCTGAGCATTACCCTAACCTTTAATCGTAATCCTAATCCTAACCATTAAACCTAACCCTAGCTCTTAAATCTAACCCTAAACCTTACCCTCACGACCAGACCCAACCCTGACACTAACCTAACACCTAACCCTAACCATAACCCCTAAAGCTAACCCTAACCCTGAACCCTAAACCTAACCCTAACCCTGAACCTTCACTATATCCCTAACCCCTAAGCCTAATCCTAACTGTTAACCCTCACCCTAACACTTAAACTGGACCATAACACTAAACATTAACCCTAACACTAAACTTTAACCCTAACCATAAGCCCAACACTTAACCCTAATCCTATCCCTTAACCCTAAGCCGAACCCTAAGCCCTAACCCTAAACCTAACCCTAACCCCAACCCTAACCCTTAATCTTGACCCTTACCATTAACCCTCACACTAACCCTAATCCTAATCTTTAACCATAAAGCTAACACTGAAGTCTAACCCTGTGCCAAACGCTAAACCCAAACCTTAACCCTAACCCTGAAACTTAACCATAAACCTAACTGTAACTGTTACACCTAACACTAACCTCTAACCCTAACCCCTAACCCTAAGACCCCACCTTAACACTAACCCTAACCCTAAACATTATCATAATCCTACCCCTAAATCTAATTCTCGGACTTCTTGCTTTCTTAGAGTTTAGAAAGCCTAAAATCCTCCCATGCCATGAGTAAAAGGGGGCTCTGCAGCTCTCTCTTGCATGAAACCAGGAGCCCATACCTAGCGTATGATAGAGTGGGTTCCCGGGGACAATCCCATCCCCCTAACCCCAGCCCCCAGCCCAGTGCAGACAGGGCCTGTACGCTAAGTATAAACACTACCCCTAACAGATAACCCTCACCCTGAACATAGCACCTGACCCTGATCCTATTGCTCACCTTAAAACATAAACCTCCCCGTAACCCTAACTTATCCCCTTATCTTAACCTTAATGCATAACACCCTGAGAAGAAGCCCTATCCCATAATTCTAATCCTAACCCCTAGCCATAACCATAACACCTCATCCCTAATTCTAAAATGCCAACCCTAACCTTCACCCTACCAACAACCCTAACCCTAACCCTAACCCCTAACCCTAAGCCCTCACCCTATCGCTAATCTTCATCCCTAAACCGTACCGTAATCCTAACCCTAAATCTAATTCTCAGACTTGCTTTCTCAGAGTTTTGAAAGCCTACAATCCTACTAAGCCATGCATGAAAGCCCGCTCTGCCACAGTGTCCTGCATGAAACCCAGAGGCCCATACACTGCGTACGATAGAGTGGGTTCCCAGCGACCATCACAGACCCCTAACTTCGCCTCCTAGTGCATACAGGGCCTGTGCCCTAAGCATAAACCCTACCCCACACCCATAACCCTAACCCAGAACAGAACACCTAACCCTGATCCTACTGCTCACCTTAACACGTAAACCTCACCCTAACCCTAACTTAACCCCTTATCTTAACGATAATGCATGACACCCTGAGAACAAGCCCTATACCGTAATTCTAACCCTAACTCCTAGCCGTTACCATAACACCTAATCCCTAATTCTGAAACGCCAACCCTAACCTTAACCCTACCAACAACACTAACACTAACCCTAAAACCCTTACCCTAACCCTACGCCTAAAAATAACCCTAACCATTGATCCTTAGTCATAACCCCTAAAGCTTAACCCTAACCCTTAACGCTAATCCCAATCCTAACCATTAAACATAACCCTACTTCTAACCCTAACCTATACGCTAATGCCTAGAGATCTAACCCCAACACTGACCTACAGTTAACACTAACCCTAACCCCTAATCCTAACCTTAAACCTGAACCATAACCCTAACCCTTAACCCTAACCCTATTCCTAACCCCCTAACCCTAACCCTAACTGTTAAGCCTCACCCTAACACTTAACCCTGACTCTAACCCTAAACCTTAACCCTAACCCTGAACCCTAACCCTAAGCCTAACCCTTAACCCTAACCCTATCCCTTAACCCTAACCCCTAACCCTAACGCTAACCCCAACCCTAAACCTAACCCTGGCCCCCAACCCAGACTTAACACCTAACCCCTAACACTAACTCTAAACCTAACCACTAATCCCTAGCACCTGACCCTGACTCGAAACCTAACCCCTAACTCGAAACCCCTAACCCCAAACCTAACCCTAATTCTCACACTACTTCCATTCCCAGAGTGAAGCAAGCCTACAATACAGCCATGCCATGTGTGAGATGAGGCTCTGCCTGAGTCCTGCATGTAGGTTTTGTCCCAAGGCCCAGGGAATGATGTTGTGCTTTTGTGGTGACTCCGACCACACCCCTCTCACCGTAGATTAACCAGGTCCTGTGCCCTTAAACTGACCGCTAAATCTAAGCCCTACCACCAACCCTAACCTCTGACCCTGAACCTAAGCCCCGAGCCTAAAGCCCAACACTAACTCTAAACACTTACCCTAAACCTAATCCCTAACCCTAATGCTAACCCCTAAACGTAACTCTAACCACGAACAGTAAACCTAACCCTAACCTCTAATCCAAACCCTAACACATAACTCTAACCCTAAAACTAACCCTAACCCTTAACCCTAATCCTAAACCCTAACCCTAACCCTTAACCTTAATCTTAACCGTTAACTCTCATGCTAACCTTTAATCCTAACCCTAATCCTAATCTTCAACCCTAAACCGAACACAACCCTAACCCTGTACCAAACCCTGACCCCTCATCTTAACCCTATCCGCAAACCTCAACCCCAAAACGAACTGTAACCGTTAAACCTAACTGTAACCTTAAACCGTAACCCTAATCTGTAACCCTATCCCCTCACCATAACACTACACTTCATCCTGAACCCTAACCATAATCCTAACCCTAAATCTAATTCTCAGACTTCTTGCTTTCTTAGAGTTTAGAAAGCCTGCAATCCTCCCGTGCCATGTGTGAAAGGAGGCTCTACCACTGTGTCCTGCATGAAATCCACGGGCCCATACCCAGAGTCCGATACAGTGGGTTCCCGGTGACAATCCCAGCCCCCTAACCTCCCCCCAGCCTAATGCCGACAGGGCCCGTGCGCTAAGCATAAATGATACCTTTAACAGATAACCCTAACCCTGAACATGGCACCTAACCCTGTTCTTATTTCTCCCCTTAACACGTAAACCTCACCGTGAGCCTAACTTTAACCTCTTAATGTAACGTTAATGCATAACCCATTCCCTGAGAACATCCCCTATCCCATAATTCTAACCCTATCTCCTAGTCATAACTGTAACACCTAATCCCTAACCCTAATTCTCCACCGCTAAGCCTAACCGTAACGCTGCCTACAACCCTAACACTGACAGGAACCCTTAGTTCTAACCCCAACGCTATGCCTAACAAAAGCCCTAACCCTTCACCCTTCACCCTAACCCCTGAGCATTACCCTAACCTTTAACCGTAATCCTAATCCGAACCATTAAACCTAACCCTAGCTCTTAAAGCTAACCCTAAACCTTACCCTCACGACCAGACCCAACCCTGACACTAACCTAACACCTAACCCTAACCATAACCCCTAAAGCTAACCCTAACCCTGAACCCTAAACCTAACCCTAACCCTGAACCTTCACTATATCCCTAACCCCTAAGCCTAATCCTAACTGTTAACCCTCACCCTAACACTTAAACTGGACCATAACACTAAACATTAACCCTAACACTAAACTTTAACCCTAACCATAAGCCCAACACTTAACCCTAATCCTATCCCTTAACCCTAAGCCGAACCCTAAGCCCTAACCCTAAACCTAACCCTAACCCCAACCCTAACCCTTAATCTTGACCCTTACCATTAACCCTCACACTAACCCTAATCCTAATCTTTAACCATAAAGCTAACACTGAAGTCTAACCCTGTGCCAAACGCTAAACCCAAACCTTAACCCTAACCCTGAAACTTAACCATAAACCTAACTGTAACTGTTACACCTAACACTAACCTCTAACCCTAACCCCTAACCCTAAGACCCCACCTTAACACTAACCCTAACCCTAAACATTATCATAATCCTACCCCTAAATCTAATTCTCGGACTTCTTGCTTTCTTAGAGTTTAGAAAGCCTAAAATCCTCCCATGCCATGAGTAAAAGGGGGCTCTGCAGCTCTCTCTTGCATGAAACCAGGAGCCCATACCTAGCGTATGATAGAGTGGGTTCCCGGGGACAATCCCATCCCCCTAACCCCAGCCCCCCGCCCAGTGCAGACAGGGCCTGTACGCTAAGTATAAACACTACCCCTAACAGATAACCCTCACCCTGAAAATAGCACCTGACCCTGATCCTATTGCTCACCTTAAAACATAAACCTCCCCGTAACCCTAACTTATCCCCTTATCTTAACCTTAATGCATAACACCCTGAGAAGAAGCCCTATCCCATAATTCTAATCCTAACCCCTAGCCATAACCGTAACACCTCATCCCTAATTCTAAAATGCCAACCCTAACCTTCACCCTGCCAACAACCCTAACCCTAACCTTAACCCCTAACCCTAAACCCTCACCCTATCACTAATCTTCATCCCTAAACCGTACCGTAATCCTAACCCTAAATCTAATTCTCAGACTTGCTTTCTCAGAGTTTTGAAAGCCTACAATCCTACTAAGCCATGCATGAAAGCCCGCACTGCCACAGTGTCCTGCATGAAACCCAGAGGCCCATACACTGCGTACGATAGAGTGGGCTCCCAGCGACCATCACAGACCCCTAACTTCGCCTCCTAGTGCATACAGGGCCCGTGCCCTAAGAATAAACCCTACCGCACACCCATAACCCTAACCCAGAACATAACACCTAACCCTGATCCTACTGCTCACCTTAACACGTAAACCTCACCCTAACCCTAACTTAACCCCTTATCTTAACGATAATGCATGACACCCTGAGAACAAGCCCTATACCGTAATTCTAACCCTAACTCCTAGCCGTAACCATAACACCTAATCCCTAATTCTGAAACGCCAACCCTAACCTTAACCCTACCAACAACACTAACACTAACCCTAAAACCCTTACCCTAACCCTACGCCTAAAAATAACCCTAACCATTGATCCTTAGTCATAACCCCTAAAGCTTAACCCTAACCCTTAACGCTAATCCCAATCCTAACCATTAAACATAGCCCTACTTCTAACCCTAACCTATACGCTAATGCCTAGAGATCTAACCCCAACACTGACCTACAGTTAACACTAACCCTAACCCCTAATCCTAACCTTAAACCTGAACCATAACCCTAACCCTTAACCCTAACCCTATTCCTAACCCCCTAACCCTAACCCTAACTGTTAAGCCTCACCCTAACACTTAACCCTGACTCTAACCCTAAACCTTAACCCTAACCCTGAACCCTAACCCTAAGCCTAACCCTTAACCCTAACCCTATCCCTTAACCCTAACCCCTAACCCTAACGCTAACCCCAACCCTAAACCTAACCCTGGCCCCCAACCCAGACTTAACACCTAACCCCTAACACTAACTCTAAACCTAACCACTAATCCCTAGCACCTGACCCTGACTCGAAACCTAACCCCTAACTCGAAACCCCTAACCCCAAACCTAACCCTAATTCTCACACTACTTCCATTCCCAGAGTGAAGCAAGCCTACAATACAGCCATGCCATGTGTGAGATGAGGCTCTGCCTGAGTCCTGCATGGAGGTTTTGTCCCAAGGCCCAGGGAATGATGTTGTGCTTTTGTGGTGACTCCGACCACACCCCTCTCACCGTAGATTAACCAGGTCCTGTGCCCTTAAACTGACCGCTAAATCTAAGCCCTACCACCAACCCTAACCTCTGACCCTGAACCTAAGCCCCGAGCCTAAAGCCCAACACTAACTCTAAACACTTACCCTAAACCTAATCCCTAACCCTAATGCTAACCCCTAAACGTAACTCTAACCACGAACAGTAAACCTAACCCTAACCTCTAACACAAACCCTAACACATAACTCTAACCCTAAAACTAACCCTAACCCTTAACCCTAAACCTAAACTCTAACCCTAACCCTTAACCTTAATCTTAACCGTTAACTCTCATGCTAACCTTTAATCCTAACCCTAATCCTAATCTTCAACCCTAAACCGAACACAACCCTAACCCTGTACCAAACCCTGACCCCTCATCTTAACCCTATCCGCAAACCTCAACCCCAAAACGAACTGTAACCGTTAAACCTAACTGTAACCTTAAACCGTAACCCTAATCTGTAACCCTATCCCCTCACCATAACACTACACTTCATCCTGAACCCTAACCATAATCCTAACCCTAAATCTAATTCTCAGACTTCTTGCTTTCTTAGAGTTTAGAAAGCCTGCAATCCTCCCGTGCCATGTGTGAAAGGAGGCTCTACCACTGTGTCCTGCATGAAATCCACGGGCCCATACCCAGAGTCCGATACAGTGGGTTCCCGGTGACAATCCCAGCCCCCTAACCTCCCCCCAGCCTAATGCCGACAGGGCCCGTGCGCTAAGCATAAATGATACCTTTAACAGATAACCCTAACCCTGAACATGGCACCTAACCCTGTTCTTATTTCTCCCCTTAACACGTAAACCTCACCGTGAGCCTAACTTTAACCTCTTAACGTAACGTTAATGCATAACCCATTCCCTGAGAACATCCCCTATCCCATAATTCTAACCCTATCTCCTAGTCATAACTGTAACACCTAATCCCTAACCCTAATTCTCCACCGCTAAGCCTAACCGTAACGCTGCCTACAACCCTAACACTGACAGGAACCCTTAGTTCTAACCCCAACGCTATGCCTAACAAAAGCCCTAACCCTTCACCCTTCACCCTAACCCCTGAGCATTACCCTAACCTTTAACCGTAATCCTAATCCTAACCATTAAACCTAACCCTAGCTCTTAAAGCTAACCCTAAACCTTACCCTCACGACCAGACCCAACCCTGACACTAACCTAACACCTAACCCTAACCATAACCCCTAAAGCTAACCCTAACCCTGAACCCTAAACCTAACCCTAACACTGAACCTTCACTATATCCCTAACCCCTAAGCCTAATCCTAACTGTTAACCCTCACCCTAACACTTAAACTGGACCATAACACTAAACATTAACCCTAACACTAAACTTTAACCCTAACCATAAGCCCAACACTTAACCCTAATCCTATCCCTTAACCCTAAGCCGAACCCTAAGCCCTAACCCTAAACCTAACCCTAACCCCAACCCTAACCCTTAATCTTGACCCTTACCATTAACCCTCACACTAACCCTAATCCTAATCTTTAACCATAAAGCTAACACTGAAGTCTAACCCTGTGCCAAACGCTAAACCCAAACCTTAACCCTAACCCTGAAACTTAACCATAAACCTAACTGTAACTGTTACACCTAACACTAACCTCTAACCCTAACCCCTAACCCTAAGACCCCACCTTAACACTAACCCTAACCCTAAACATTATCATAATCCTACCCCTAAATCTAATTCTCGGACTTCTTGCTTTCTTAGAGTTTAGAAAGCCTAAAATCCTCCCATGCCATGAGTAAAAGGGGGCTCTGCAGCTCTCTCTTGCATGAAACCAGGAGCCCATACCTAGCGTATGATAGAGTGGGTTCCCGGGGACAATCCCATCCCCCTAACCCCAGCCCCCAGCCCAGTGCAGACAGGGCCTGTACGCTAAGTATAAACACTACCCCTAACAGATAACCCTCACCCTGAACATAGCACCTGACCCTGATCCTATTGCTCACCTTAAAACATAAACCTCCCCGTAACCCTAACTTATCCCCTTATCTTAACCTTAATGCATAACACCCTGAGAAGAAGCCCTATCCCATAATTCTAATCCTAACCCCTAGCCATAACCGTAACACCTCATCCCTAATTCTAAAATGCCAACCCTAACCTTCACCCTACCAACAACCCTAACCCTAACCCTAACCCCTAACCCTAAGCCCTCACCCTATCGCTAATCTTCATCCCTAAACCGTACCGTAATCCTAACCCTAAATCTAATTCTCAGACTTGCTTTCTCAGAGTTTTGAAAGCCTACAATCCTACTAAGCCATGCATGAAAGCCCGCTCTGCCACAGTGTCCTGCATGAAACCCAGAGGCCCATACACTGCGTACGATAGAGTGGGTTCCCAGCGACCATCACAGAACCCTAACTTCGCCTCCTAGTGCATACAGGGCCCGTGCCCTAAGCGTAAACCCTACCCCACACCCATAACCCTAACCCAGAACATAACACCTAACCCTGATCCTACTGCTCACCTTAACACGTAAACCTCACCCTAACCCTAACTTAACCCCTTATCTTAACGATAATGCATGACACCCTGAGAACAAGCCCTATACCGTAATTCTAACCCTAACTCCTAGCCATAACCATAACACCTAATCCCTAATTCTGAAACGCCAACCCTAACCTTAACCCTACCGACAACACTAACACTAACCCTAAAACCCTTACCCTAACCCTACGCCTAAAAATAACCCTAACCATTGATCCTTAGTCATAACCCCTAAAGCTTAACCCTAACCCTTAACGCTAATCCCAATCCTAACCATTAAACATAACCCTACTTAACCCTAACCCTAACCTATACGCTAATGCCTAGAGATCTAACCCCAACACTGACCTACAGTTAACACTAACCCTAACCCCTAATCCTAACCTTAAACCTGAACCATAACCCTAACCCTTAACCCTAACCCTATTCCTAACCCCCTAACCCTAACCCTAACTGTTAAGCCTCACCCTAACACTTAACCCTGACTCTAACCCTAAACCTTAACCCTAACCCTGAACCCTAACCCTAAGCCTAACCCTTAACCCTAACCCTATCCCTTAACCCTAACCCCTAACCCTAACGCTAACCCCAACCCTAAACCTAACCCTGGCCCCCAACCCAGACTTAACACCTAACCCCTAACACTAACTCTAAACCTAACCACTAATCCCTAGCACCTGACCCTGACTCGAAACCTAACCCCTAACTCGAAACCCCTAACCCCAAACCTAACCCTAATTCTCACACTACTTCCATTCCCAGAGTGAAGCAAGCCTACAATACAGCCATGCCATGTGTGAGATGAGGCTCTGCCTGAGTCCTGCATGTAGGTTTTGTCCCAAGGCCCAGGGAATGATGTTGTGCTTTTGTGGTGACTCCGACCACACCCCTCTCACCGTAGATTAACCAGGTCCTGTGCCCTTAAACTGACCGCTAAATCTAAGCCCTACCACCAACCCTAACCTCTGACCCTGAACCTAAGCCCCGAGCCTAAAGCCCAACACTAACTCTAAACACTTACCCTAAACCTAATCCCTAACCCTAATGCTAACCCCTAAACGTAACTCTAACCACGAACAGTAAACCTAACCCTAACCTCTAACACAAACCCTAACACATAACTCTAACCCTAAAACTAACCCTAACCCTTAACCCTAAACCTAAACCCTAACCCTAACCCTTAACCTTAATCTTAACCGTTAACTCTCATGCTAACCTTTAATCCTAACCCTAATCCTAATCTTCAACCCTAAACCGAACACAACCCTAACCCTGTACCAAACCCTGACCCCTCATCTTAACCCTATCCGCAAACCTCAACCCCAAAACGAACTGTAACCGTTAAACCTAACTGTAACCTTAAACCGTAACCCTAATCTGTAACCCTATCCCCTCACCATAACACTACACTTGATCCTGAACCCTAACCATAATCCTAACCCTAAATCTAATTCTCAGACTTCTTGCTTTCTTAGAGTTTAGAAAGCCTGCAATCCTCCCGTGCCATGTGTGAAAGGAGGCTCTACCACTGTGTCCTGCATGAAATCCACGGGCCCATACCCAGAGTCCGATACAGTGGGTTCCCGGTGACAATCCCAGCCCCCTAACCTCCCCCCAGCCTAATGCCGACAGGGCCCGTGCGCTAAGCATAAATGATACCTTTAACAGATAACCCTAACCCTGAACATGGCACCTAACCCTGTTCCTATTTCTCCCCTTAACACGTAAACCTCACCGTGAGCCTAACTTTAACCTCTTAACGTAACGTTAATGCATAACCCATTCCCTGAGAACATCCCCTATCCCATAATTCTAACCCTATCTCCTAGTCATAACTGTAACACCTAATCCCTAACCCTAATTCTCCACCGCTAAGCCTAACCGTAACGCTGCCTACAACCCTAACACTGACAGGAACCCTTAGTTCTAACCCCAACGCTATGCCTAACAAAAGCCCTAACCCTTCACCCTTCACCCTAACCCCTGAGCATTACCCTAACCTTTAACCGTAATCCTAATCCTAACCATTAAACCTAACCCTAGCTCTTAAAGCTAACCCTAAACCTTACCCTCACGACCAGACCCAACCCTGACACTAACCTAACACCTAACCCTAACCATAACCCCTAAAGCTAACCCTAACCCTGAACCCTAAACCTAACCCTAACACTGAACCTTCACTATATCCCTAACCCCTAAGCCTAATCCTAACTGTTAACCCTCACCCTAACACTTAAACTGGACCATAACACTAAACATTAACCCTAACACTAAACTTTAACCCTAACCATAAGCCCAACACTTAACCCTAATCCTATCCCTTAACCCTAAGCCGAACCCTAAGCCCTAACCCTAAACCTAACCCTAACCCCAACCCTAACCCTTAATCTTGACCCTTACCATTAACCCTCACACTAACCCTAATCCTAATCTTTAACCATAAAGCTAACACTGAAGTCTAACCCTGTGCCAAACGCTAAACCCAAACCTTAACCCTAACCCTGAAACTTAACCATAAACCTAACTGTAACTGTTACACCTAACCCTAACCCCTAACCCTAAGACCCCACCTTAACACTAACCCTAACCCTAAACATTATCATAATCCTACCCCTAAATCTAATTCTCGGACTTCTTGCTTTCTTAGAGTTTAGAAAGCCTAAAATCCTCCCATGCCATGAGTAAAAGGGGGCTCTGCAGCTGTCTCTTGCATGAAACCAGGAGCCCATAACTAGCGTATGATAGAGTGGGTTCCCGGGGACAATCCCATCCCCCTAACCCCAGCCCCCAGCCCAGTGCAGACAGGGCCTGTACGCTAAGTATAAACACTACCCCTAACAGATAACCCTCACCCTGAACATAGCACCTGACCCTGATCCTATTGCTCACCTTAAAACATAAACCTCCCCGTAACCCTAACTTATCCCCTTATCTTAACCTTAATGCATAACACCCTGAGAAGAAGCCCTATCCCATAATTCTAATCCTAACCCCTAGCCATAACCGTAACACCTCATCCCTAATTCTAAAATGCCAACCCTAACCTTCACCCTACCAACAACCCTAACCCTAACCCTAACCCCTAACCCTAAGCCCTCACCCTATCGCTAATCTTCATCCCTAAACCGTACCGTAATCCTAACCCTAAATCTAATTCTCAGACTTGCTTTCTCAGAGTTTTGAAAGCCTACAATCCTACTAAGCCATGCATGAAAGCCCGCTCTGCCACAGTGTCCTGCATGAAACCCAGAGGCCCATACACTGCGTACGATAGAGTGGGTTCCCAGCGACCATCACAGACCCCTAACTTCGCCTCCTAGTGCATACAGGGCCCATGCCCTAAGCGTAAACCCTACCCCACACCCATAACCCTAACCCAGAACATAACACCTAACCCTGATCCTACTGCTCACCTTAACACGTAAACCTCACCCTAACCCTAACTTAACCCCTTATCTTAACGATAATGCATGACACCCTGAGAACAAGCCCTATACCGTAATTCTAACCCTAACTCCTAGCCATAACCATAACACCTAATCCCTAATTCTGAAACGCCAACCCTAACCTTAACCCTACCGACAACACTAACACTAACCCTAAAACCCTTACCCTAACCCTACGCCTAAAAATAACCCTAACCATTGATCCTTAGTCATAACCCCTAAAGCTTAACCCTAACCCTTAACGCTAATCCCAATCCTAACCATTAAACATAACCCTACTTAACCCTAACCCTAACCTATACGCTAATGCCTAGAGATCTAACCCCAACACTGACCTACAGTTAACACTAACCCTAACCCCTAATCCTAACCTTAAACCTCAACCATAACCCTAACCCTTAACCCTAACCCTATTCCTAACCCCCTAACCCTAACCCTAACTGTTAAGCCTCACCCTAACACTTAACCCTGACTCTAACCCTAAACCTTAACCCTAACCCTGAACCCTAACCCTAAGCCTAACCCTTAACCCTAACCCTATCCCTTAACCCTAACCCCTAACCCTAACGCTAACCCCAACCCTAAACCTAACCCTGGCCCCCAACCCAGACTTAACACCTAACCCCTAACACTAACTCTAAACCTAACCACTAATCCCTAGCACCTGACCCTGACTCAAAACCTAACCCCTAACTCGAAACCCCTAACCCCAAACCTAACCCTAATTCTCACACTACTTCCATTCCCAGAGTGAAGCAAGCCTACAATACAGCCATGCCATGTGTGAGATGAGGCTCTGCCTGAGTCCTGCATGTAGGTTTTGTCCCAAGGCCCGGGGAATGATGTTGTGCTTTTGTGGTGACTCCGACCACACCCCTCTCACCGTAGATTAACCAGGTCCTGTGCCCTTAAACTGACCGCTAAATCTAAGCCCTACCACCAACCCTAACCTCTGACCCTGAACCTAAGCCCCGAGCCTAAAGCCCAACACTAACTCTAAACACTTACCCTAAACCTAATCCCTAACCCTAATGCTAACCCCTAAACGTAACTCTAACCACGAACAGTAAACCTAACCCTAACCTCTAACACAAACCCTAACACATAACTCTAATCCTAAAACTAACCCTAACCCTTAACTCTAAACCTAAACCCTAACCCTAACCCTTAACCTTAATCTTAACCGTTAACTCTCATGCTAACCTTTAATCCTAACCCTAATCCTAATCTTCAACCCTAAACCGAACACAACCCTAACCCTGTACCAAACCCTGACCCCTCATCTTAACCCTATCCGCAAACCTCAACCCCAAAACGAACTGTAACCGTTAAACCTAACTGTAACCTTAAACCGTAACCCTAATCTGTAACCCTATCCCCTCACCATAACACTACACTTCATCCTGAACCCTAACCATAATCCTAACCCTAAATCTAATTCTCAGACTTCTTGCTTTCTTAGAGTTTAGAAAGCCTGCAATCCTCCCGTGCCATGTGTGAAAGGAGGTTCTACCACTGTGTCCCGCATGAAATCCACGGGCCCATACCCAGAGTCCGATACAGTGGGTTCCCGGTGACAATCCCAGCCCCCTAACCTCCCCCCAGCCTAATGCCGACAGGGCCCGTGCGCTAAGCATAAATGATACCTTTAACAGATAACCCTAACCCTGAACATGGCACCTAACCCTGTTCCTATTTCTCCCCTTAACACGTAAACCTCACCGTGAGCCTAACTTTAACCTCTTAACGTAACGTTAATGCATAACCCATTCCCTGAGAACATCCCCTATCCCATAATTCTAACCCTATCTCCTAGTCATAACTGTAACACCTAATCCCTAACCCTAATTCTCCACCGCTAAGCCTAACCGTAACGCTGCCTACAACCCTAACACTGACAGGAACCCTTAGTTCTAACCCCAACGCTATGCCTAACAAAAGCCCTAACCCTTCACCCTTCACCCTAACCCCTGAGCATTACCCTAACCTTTAACCGTAATCCTAATCCTAACCATTAAACCTAACCCTAGCTCTTAAAGCTAACCCTAAACCTTACCCTCACGACCAGACCCAACCCTGACACTAACCTAACACCTAACCCTAACCATAACCCCTAAAGCTAACCCTAACCCTGAACCCTAAACCTAACCCTAACACTGAACCTTCACTATATCCCTAACCCCTAAGCCTAATCCTAACTGTTAACCCTCACCCTAACACTTAAACTGGACCATAACACTAAACATTAACCCTAACACTAAACTTTAACCCTAACCATAAGCCCAACACTTAACCCTAATCCTATCCCTTAACCCTAAGCCGAACCCTAAGCCCTAACCCTAAACCTAACCCTAACCCCAACCCTAACCCTTAATCTTGACCCTTACCATTAACCCTCACACTAACCCTAATCCTAATCTTTAACCATAAAGCTAACACTGAAGTCTAACCCTGTGCCAAACGCTAAACCCAAACCTTAACCCTAACCCTGAAACTTAACCATAAACCTAACTGTAACTGTTACACCTAACCCTAACCCCTAACCCTAAGACCCCACCTTAACACTAACCCTAACCCTAAACATTATCATAATCCTACCCCTAAATCTAATTCTCGGACTTCTTGCTTTCTTAGAGTTTAGAAAGCCTAAAATCCTCCCATGCCATGAGTAAAAGGGGGCTCTGCAGCTGTCTCTTGCATGAAACCAGGAGCCCATACCTAGCGTATGATAGAGTGGGTTCCCGGGGACAATCCCATCCCCCTAACCCCAGCCCCCAGCCCAGTGCAGACAGGGCCTGTACGCTAAGTATAAACACTACCCCTAACAGATAACCCTCACCCTGAACATAGCACCTGACCCTGATCCTATTGCTCACCTTAAAACATAAACCTCCCCGTAACCCTAACTTATCCCCTTATCTTAACCTTAATGCATAACACCCTGAGAAGAAGCCCTATCCCATAATTCTAATCCTAACCCCTAGCCATAACCGTAACACCTCATCCCTAATTCGAAAATGCCAACCCTAACCTTCACCCTACCAACAACCCTAACCCTAACCCTAACCCCTAACCCTAAGCCCTCACCCTATCGCTAATCTTCATCCCTAAACCGTACCGTAATCCTAACCCTAAATCTAATTCTCAGACTTGCTTTCTCAGAGTTTTGAAAGCCTACAATCCTACTAAGCCATGCATGAAAGCCCGCTCTGCCACAGTGTCCTGCATGAAACCCAGAGGCCCATACACTGCGTACGATAGAGTGGGTTCCCAGCGACCATCACAGACCCCTAACTTCGCCTCCTAGTGCATACAGGGCCCGTGCCCTAAGCGTAAACCCTACCCCACACCCATAACCCTAACCCAGAACATAACACCTAACCCTGATCCTACTGCTCACCTTAACACGTAAACCTCACCCTAACCCTAACTTAACCCCTTATCTTAACGATAATGCATGACACCCTGAGAACAAGCCCTATACCGTAATTCTAACCCTAACTCCTAGCCATAACCATAACACCTAATCCCTAATTCTGAAACGCCAACCCTAACCTTAACCCTACCGACAACACTAACACTAACCCTAAAACCCTTACCCTAACCCTACGCCTAAAAATAACCCTAACCATTGATCCTTAGTCATAACCCCTAAAGCTTAACCCTAACCCTTAACGCTAATCCCAATCCTAACCATTAAACATAACCCTACTTAACCCTAACCCTAACCTATACGCTAATGCCTAGAGATCTAACCCCAACACTGACCTACAGTTAACACTAACCCTAACCCCTAATCCTAACCTTAAACCTGAACCATAACCCTAACCCTTAACCCTAACCCTATTCCTAACCCCCTAACCCTAACCCTAACTGTTAAGCCTCACCCTAACACTTAACCCTGACTCTAACCCTAAACCTTAACCCTAACCCTGAACCCTAACCCTAAGCCTAACCCTTAACCCTAACCCTATCCCTTAACCCTAACCCCTAACCCTAACGCTAACCCCAACCCTAAACCTAACCCTGGCCCCCAACCCAGACTTAACACCTAACCCCTAACACTAACTCTAAACCTAACCACTAATCCCTAGCACCTGACCCTGACTCGAAACCTAACCCCTAACTCGAAACCCCTAACCCCAAACCTAACCCTAATTCTCACACTACTTCCATTCCCAGAGTGAAGCAAGCCTACAATACAGCCATGCCATGTGTGAGATGAGGCTCTGCCTGAGTCCTGCATGTAGGTTTTGTCCCAAGGCCCAGGGAATGATGTTGTGCTTTTGTGGTGACTCCGACCACACCCCTCTCACCGTAGATTAACCAGGTCCTGTGCCCTTAAACTGACCGCTAAATCTAAGCCCTACCACCAACCCTAACCTCTGACCCTGAACCTAAGCCCCGAGCCTAAAGCCCAACACTAACTCTAAACACTTACCCTAAACCTAATCCCTAACCCTAATGCTAACCCCTAAACGTAACTCTAACCACGAACAGTAAACCTAACCCTAACCTCTAACACAAACCCTAACACATAACTCTAACCCTAAAACTAACCCTAACCCTTAACCCTAAACCTAAACCCTAACCCTAACCCTTAACCTTAATCTTAACCGTTAACTCTCATGCTAACCTTTAATCCTAACCCTAATCCTAATCTTCAACCCTAAACCGAACACAACCCTAACCCTGTACCAAACCCTGACCCCTCATCTTAACCCTATCCGCAAACCTCAACCCCAAAACGAACTGTAACCGTTAAACCTAACTGTAACCTTAAACCGTAACCCTAATCTGTAACCCTATCCCCTCACCATAACACTACACTTCATCCTGAACCCTAACCATAATCCTAACCCTAAATCTAATTCTCAGACTTCTTGCTTTCTTAGAGTTTAGAAAGCCTGCAATCCTCCCGTGCCATGTGTGAAAGGAGGCTCTACCACTGTGTCCCGCATGAAATCCACGGGCCCATACCCAGAGTCCGATACAGTGGGTTCCCGGTGACAATCCCAGCCCCCTAACCTCCCCCCAGCCTAATGCCGACAGGGCCCGTGCGCTAAGCATAAATGATACCTTTAACAGATAACCCTAACCCTGAACATGGCACCTAACCCTGTTCCTATTTCTCCCCTTAACACGTAAACCTCACCGTGAGCCTAACTTTAACCTCTTAACGTAACGTTAATGCATAACGCATTCCCTGAGAACATCCCCTATCCCATAATTCTAACCCTATCTCCTAGTCATAACTGTAACACCTAATCCCTAACCCTAATTCTCCACCGCTAAGCCTAACCGTAACGCTGCCTACAACCCTAACACTGACAGGAACCCTTAGTTCTAACCCCAACGCTATGCCTAACAAAAGCCCTAACCCTTCACCCTTCACCCTAACCCCTGAGCATTACCCTAACCTTTAACCGTAATCCTAATCCTAACCATTAAACCTAACCCTAGCTCTTAAAGCTAACCCTAAACCTTACCCTCACGACCAGACCCAACCCTGACACTAACCTAACACCTAACCCTAACCATAACCCCTAAAGCTAACCCTAACCCTGAACCCTAAACCTAACCCTAACACTGAACCTTCACTATATCCCTAACCCCTAAGCCTAATCCTAACTGTTAACCCTCACCCTAACACTTAAACTGGACCATAACACTAAACATTAACCCTAACACTAAACTTTAACCCTAACCATAAGCCCAACACTTAACCCTAATCCTATCCCTTAACCCTAAGCCGAACCCTAAGCCCTAACCCTAAACCTAACCCTAACCCCAACCCTAACCCTTAATCTTGACCCTTACCATTAACCCTCACACTAACCCTAATCCTAATCTTTAACCATAAAGCTAACACTGAAGTCTAACCCTGTGCCAAACGCTAAACCCAAACCTTAACCCTAACCCTGAAACTTAACCATAAACCTAACTGTAACTGTTACACCTAACACTAACCCCTAACCCTAAGACCCCACCTTAACACTAACCCTAACCCTAAACATTATCATAATCCTACCCCTAAATCTAATTCTCGGACTTCTTGCTTTCTTAGAGTTTAGAAAGCCTAAAATCCTCCCATGCCATGAGTAAAAGGGGGCTCTGCAGCTGTCTCTTGCATGAAACCAGGAGCCCATACCTAGCGTATGATAGAGTGGGTTCCCGGGGACAATCCCATCCCCCTAACCCCAGCCCCCAGCCCAGTGCAGACAGGGCCTGTACGCTAAGTATAAACACTACCCCTAACAGATAACCCTCACCCTGAACATAGCACCTGACCCTGATCCTATTGCTCACCTTAAAACATAAACCTCCCCGTAACCCTAACTTATCCCCTTATCTTAACCTTAATGCATAACACCCTGAGAAGAAGCCCTATCCCATAATTCTAATCCTAACCCCTAGCCATAACCGTAACACCTCATCCCTAATTCTAAAATGCCAACCCTAACCTTCACCCTACCAACAACCCTAACCCTAACCCTAACCCCTAACCCTAAGCCCTCACCCTATCGCTAATCTTCATCCCTAAACCGTACCGTAATCCTAACCCTAAATCTAATTCTCAGACTTGCTTTCTCAGAGTTTTGAAAGCCTACAATCCTACTAAGCCATGCATGAAAGCCCGCTCTGCCACAGTGTCCTGCATGAAACCCAGAGGCCCATACACTGCGTACGATAGAGTGGGCTCCCAGCGACCATCACAGACCCCTAACTTCGCCTCCTAGTGCATACAGGGCCCGTGCCCTAAGCGTAAACCCTACCCCACACCCATAACCCTAACCCAGAACATAACACCTAACCCTGATCCTACTGCTCACCTTAACACGTAAACCTCACCCTAACCCTAACTTAACCCCTTATCTTAACGATAATGCATGACACCCTGAGAACAAGCCCTATACCGTAATTCTAACCCTAACTCCTAGCCATAACCATAACACCTAATCCCTAATTCTGAAACGCCAACCCTAACCTTAACCCTACCAACAACACTAACACTAACCCTAAAACCCTTACCCTAACCCTACGCCTAAAAATAACCCTAACCATTGATCCTTAGTCATAACCCCTAAAGCTTAACCCTAACCCTTAACGCTAATCCCAATCCTAACCATTAAACATAACCCTACTTAACCCTAACCCTAACCTATACGCTAATGCCTAGAGATCTAACCCCAACACTGACCTACAGTTAACACTAACCCTAACCCCTAATCCTAACCTTAAACCTGAACCATAACCCTAACCCTTAACCCTAACCCTATTCCTAACCCCCTAACCCTAACCCTAACTGTTAAGCCTCACCCTAACACTTAACCCTGACTCTAACCCTAAACCTTAACCCTAACCCTGAACCCTAACCCTAAGCCTAACCCTTAACCCTAACCCTATCCCTTAACCCTAACCCCTAACCGTAACGCTAACCCCAACCCTAAACCTAACCCTGGCCCCCAACCCAGACTTAACACCTAACCCCTAACACTAACTCTAAACCTAACCACTAATCCCTAGCACCTGACCCTGACTCGAAACCTAACCCCTAACTCGAAACCCCTAACCCCAAACCTAACCCTAATTCTCACACTACTTCCATTCCCAGAGTGAAGCAAGCCTACAATACAGCCATGCCATGTGTGAGATGAGGCTCTGCCTGAGTCCTGCATGTAGGTTTTGTCCCAAGGCCCAGGGAATGATGTTGTGCTTTTGTGGTGACTCCGACCACACCCCTCTCACCGTAGATTAACCAGGTCCTGTGCCCTTAAACTGACCGCTAAATCTAAGCCCTACCACCAACCCTAACCTCTGACCCTGAACCTAAGCCCCGAGCCTAAAGCCCAACACTAACTCTAAACACTTACCCTAAACCTAATCCCTAACCCTAATGCTAACCCCTAAACGTAACTCTAACCACGAACAGTAAACCTAACCCTAACCTCTAACACAAACCCTAACACATAACTCTAACCCTAAAACTAACCCTAACCCTTAACCCTAAACCTAAACCCTAACCCTAACCCTTAACCTTAATCTTAACCGTTAACTCTCATGCTAACCTTTAATCCTAACCCTAATCCTAATCTTCAACCCTAAACCGAACACAACCCTAACCCTGTACCAAACCCTGACCCCTCATCTTAACCCTATCCGCAAACCTCAACCCCAAAACGAACTGTAACCGTTAAACCTAACTGTAACCTTAAACCGTAACCCTAATCTGTAACCCTATCCCCTCACCATAACACTACACTTCATCCTGAACCCTAACCATAATCCTAACCCTAAATCTAATTCTCAGACTTCTTGCTTTCTTAGAGTTTAGAAAGCCTGCAATCCTCCCGTGCCATGTGTGAAAGGAGGCTCTACCACTGTGTCCTGCATGAAATCCACGGGCCCATACCCAGAGTCCGATACAGTGGGTTCCCGGTGACAATCCCAGCCCCCTAACCTCCCCCCAGCCTAATGCCGACAGGGCCCGTGCGCTAAGCATAAATGATACCTTTAACAGATAACCCTAACCCTGAACATGGCACCTAACCCTGTTCCTATTTCTCCCCTTAACACGTAAACCTCACCGTGCGCCTAACTTTAACCTCTTATACGAACGTTAATGCATAATCCATTTCCTGAGAACAACCCCTATCCCATAATTCTAACCCTATCTCCTAGTCATAACTGTAACACCTAATCCCTAACCCTAATTCTCCACCGCTAAGCCTAACCGTAACGCTGCCTACAACCCTAACACTGACAGGAACCCTTAGTTCTAACCCCAACGCTATGCCTAACAAAAGCCCTAACCCTTCACCCTTCACCCTAACCCATGAGCATTACCCTAACCTTTAACCGTAATCCTAATCCTAACCATTAAACCTAACCCTAGCTCTTAAAGCTAACCCTAAACCTTACCCTCACGACCAGACCCAACCCTGACACTAACCTAACACCTAACCCTAACCATAACCCCTAAAGCTAACCCTAACCCTGAACCCTAAACCTAACCCTAACACTGAACCTTCACTATATCCCTAACCCCTAAGCCTAATCCTAACTGTTAACCCTCACCCTAACACTTAAACTGGACCATAACACTAAACATTAACCCTAACACTAAACTTTAACCCTAACCATAAGCCCAACACTTAACCCTAATCCTATCCCTTAACCCTAAGCCGAACCCTAAGCCCTAACCCTAAACCTAACCCTAACCCCAACCCTAACCCTTAATCTTGACCCTTACCATTAACCCTCACACTAACCCTAATCCTAATCTTTAACCATAAAGCTAACACTGAAGTCTAACCCTGTGCCAAACGCTAAACCCAAACCTTAACCCTAACCCTGAAACTTAACCATAAACCTAACTGTAACTGTTACACCTAACACTAACCTCTAACCCTAACCCCTAACCCTAAGACCCCACCTTAACACTAACCCTAACCCTAAACATTATCATAATCCTACCCCTAAATCTAATTCTCGGACTTCTTGCTTTCTTAGAGTTTAGAAAGCCTAAAATCCTCCCATGCCATGAGTAAAAGGGGGCTCTGCAGCTCTCTCTTGCATGAAACCAGGAGCCCATACCTAGCGTATGATAGAGTGGGTTCCTGGGGACAATCCCATCCCCCTAACCCCAGCCCCCAGCCCAGTGCAGACAGGGCCTGTACGCTAAGTATAAACACTACCCCTAACAGATAACCCTCACCCTGAACATAGCACCTGACCCTGATCCTATTGCTCACCTTAAAACATAAACCTCCCCGTAACCCTAACTTATCCCCTTATCTTAACCTTAATGCATAACACCCTGAGAAGAAGCCCTATCCCATAATTCTAATCCTAACCCCTAGCCATAACCGTAACACCTCATCCCTAATTCGAAAATGCCAACCCTAACCTTCACCCTACCAACAACCCTAACCCTAACCCTAACCCCTAACCCTAAGCCCTCACCCTATCGCTAATCTTCATCCCTAAACCGTACCGTAATCCTAACCCTAAATCTAATTCTCAGACTTGCTTTCTCAGAGTTTTGAAAGCCTACAATCCTACTAAGCCATGCATGAAAGCCCGCTCTGCCACAGTGTCCTGCATGAAACCCAGAGGCCCATACACTGCGTACGAGAGAGTGGGTTCCCAGCGACCATCACAGATCCCTAACTTCGCCTCCTAGTGCATACAGGGCCCGTGCCCTAAGCGTAAACCCTACCCCACACCCATAACCCTAACCCAGAACATAACACCTAACCCTGATCCTACTGCTCACCTTAACACGTAAACCTCACCCTAACCCTAACTTAACCCCTTATCTTAACGATAATGCATGACACCCTGAGAACAAGCCCTATACCGTAATTCTAACCCTAACTCCTAGCCATAACCATAACACCTAATCCCTAATTCTGAAACGCCAACCCTAACCTTAACCCTACCAACAACACTAACACTAACCCTAAAACCCTTACCCTAACCCTACGCCTAAAAATAACCCTAACCATTGATCCTTAGTCATAACCCCTAAAGCTTAACCCTAACCCTTAACGCTAATCCCAATCCTAACCATTAAACATAACCCTACTTAACCCTAACCCTAACCTATACGCTAATGCCTAGAGATCTAACCCCAACACTGACCTACAGTTAACACTAACCCTAACCCCTAATCCTAACCTTAAACCTGAACCATAACCCTAACCCTTAACCCTAACCCTATTCCTAACCCCCTAACCCTAACCCTAACTGTTAAGCCTCACCCTAACACTTAACCCTGACTCTAACCCTAAACCTTAACCCTAACCCTGAACCCTAACCCTAAGCCTAACCCTTAACCCTAACCCTATCCCTTAACCCTAACCCCTAACCCTAACGCTAACCCCAACCCTAAACCTAACCCTGGCCCCCAACCCAGACTTAACACCTAACCCCTAACACTAACTCTAAACCTAACCACTAATCCCTAGCACCTGACCCTGACTCGAAACCTAACCCCTAACTCGAAACCCCTAACCCCAAACCTAACCCTAATTCTCACACTACTTCCATTCCCAGAGTGAAGCAAGCCTACAATACAGCCATGCCATGTGTGAGATGAGGCTCTGCCTGAGTCCTGCATGTAGGTTTTGTCCCAAGGCCCAGGGAATGATGTTGTGCTTTTGTGGTGACTCCGACCACACCCCTCTCACCGTAGATTAACCAGGTCCTGTGCCCTTAAACTGACCGCTAAATCTAAGCCCTACCACCAACCCTAACCTCTGACCCTGAACCTAAGCCCCGAGCCTAAAGCCCAACACTAACTCTAAACACTTACCCTAAACCTAATCCCTAACCCTAATGCTAACCCCTAAACGTAACTCTAACCACGAACAGTAAACCTAACCCTAACCTCTAACACAAACCCTAACACATAACTCTAACCCTAAAACTAACCCTAACCCTTAACCCTAAACCTAAACCCTAACCCTAACCCTTAACCTTAATCTTAACCGTTAACTCTCATGCTAACCTTTAATCCTAACCCTAATCCTAATCTTCAACCCTAAACCGAACACAACCCTAACCCTGTACCAAACCCTGACCCCTCATCTTAACCCTATCCGCAAACCTCAACCCCAAAACGAACTGTAACCGTTAAACCTAACTGTAACCTTAAACCGTAACCCTAATCTGTAACCCTATCCCCTCACCATAACACTACACTTCATCCTGAACCCTAACCATAATCCTAACCCTAAATCTAATTCTCAGACTTCTTGCTTTCTTAGAGTTTAGAAAGCCTGCAATCCTCCCGTGCCATGTGTGAAAGGAGGCTCTACCACTGTGTCCTGCATGAAATCCACGGGCCCATACCCAGAGTCCGATACAGTGGGTTCCCGGTGACAATCCCAGCCCCCTAACCTCCCCCCAGCCTAATGCCGACAGGGCCCGTGCGCTAAGCATAAATGATACCTTTAACAGATAACCCTAACCCTGAACATGGCACCTAACCCTGTTCCTATTTCTCCCCTTAACACGTAAACCTCACCGTGCGCCTAACTTTAACCTCTTATACGAACGTTAATGCATAATCCATTTCCTGAGAACAACCCCTATCCCATAATTCTAACCCTATCTCCTAGTCATAACTGTAACACCTAATCCCTAACCCTAATTCTCCACCGCTAAGCCTAACCGTAACGCTGCCTACAACCCTAACACTGACAGGAACCCTTAGTTCTAACCCCAACGCTATGCCTAACAAAAGCCCTAACCCTTCACCCTTCACCCTAACCCCTGAGCATTACCCTAACCTTTAACCGTAATCCTAATCCTAACCATTAAACCTAACCCTAGCTCTTAAAGCTAACCCTAAACCTTACCCTCACGACCAGACCCAACCCTGACACTAACCTAACACCTAAC
Source organism: Eulemur rufifrons (assembly GCF_041146395.1). Taxonomy (NCBI): domain Eukaryota; kingdom Metazoa; phylum Chordata; class Mammalia; order Primates; family Lemuridae; genus Eulemur; species Eulemur rufifrons. Next base: position 287,139 of record NC_091002.1, read on the forward strand.
CCTAACCATAACCCCTAAAGCTAACCCTAACCCTGAACCCTAAACCTAACCCTAACACTGAACCTTCACTATATCCCTAACCCCTAAGCCTAATCCTAACTGTTAACCCTCACCCTAACACTTAAACTGGACCATAACACTAAACATTAACCCTAACACTAAACTTTAACCCTAACCATAAGCCCAACACTTAACCCTAATCCTATCCCTTAACCCTAAGCCGAACCCTAAGCCCTAACCCTAAACCTAACCCTAACCCCAACCCTAACCCTTAATCTTGACCCTTACCATTAACCCTCACACTAACCCTAATCCTAATCTTTAACCATAAAGCTAACACTGAAGTCTAACCCTGTGCCAAACGCTAAACCCAAACCTTAACCCTAACCCTGAAACTTAACCATAAACCTAACTGTAACTGTTACACCTAACACTAACCTCTAACCCTAACCCCTAACCCTAAGACCCCACCTTAACACTAACCCTAACCCTAAACATTATCATAATCCTACCCCTAAATCTAATTCTCGGACTTCTTGCTTTCTTAGAGTTTAGAAAGCCTAAAATCCTCCCATGCCATGAGTAAAAGGGGGCTCTGCAGCTCTCTCTTGCATGAAACCAGGAGCCCATACCTAGCGTATGATAGAGTGGGTTCCTGGGGACAATCCCATCCCCCTAACCCCAGCCCCCAGCCCAGTGCAGACAGGGCCTGTACGCTAAGTATAAACACTACCCCTAACAGATAACCCTCACCCTGAACATAGCACCTGACCCTGATCCTATTGCTCACCTTAAAACATAAACCTCCCCGTAACCCTAACTTATCCCCTTATCTTAACCTTAATGCATAACACCCTGAGAAGAAGCCCTATCCCATAATTCTAATCCTAACCCCTAGCCATAACCGTAACACCTCATCCCTAATTCGAAAATGCCAACCCTAACCTTCACCCTACCAACAACCCTAACCCTAACCCTAACCCCTAACCCTAAGCCCTCACCCTATCGCTAATCTTCATCCCTAAACCGTACCGTAATCCTAACCCTAAATCTAATTCTCAGACTTGCTTTCTCAGAGTTTTGAAAGCCTACAATCCTACTAAGCCATGCATGAAAGCCCGCTCTGCCACAGTGTCCTGCATGAAACCCAGAGGCCCATACACTGCGTACGAGAGAGTGGGTTCCCAGCGACCATCACAGACCCCTAACTTCGCCTCCTAGTGCATACAGGGCCCGTGCCCTAAGCGTAAACCCTACCCCACACCCATAACCCTAACCCAGAACATAACACCTAACCCTGATCCTACTGCTCACCTTAACACGTAAACCTCACCCTAACCCTAACTTAACCCCTTATCTTAACGATAATGCATGACACCCTGAGAACAAGCCCTATACCGTAATTCTAACCCTAACTCCTAGCCATAACCATAACACCTAATCCCTAATTCTGAAACGCCAACCCTAACCTTAACCCTACCAACAACACTAACACTAACCCTAAAACCCTTACCCTAACCCTACGCCTAAAAATAACCCTAACCATTGATCCTTAGTCATAACCCCTAAAGCTTAACCCTAACCCTTAACGCTAATCCCAATCCTAACCATTAAACATAACCCTACTTAACCCTAACCCTAACCTATACGCTAATGCCTAGAGATCTAACCCCAACACTGACCTACAGTTAACACTAACCCTAACCCCTAATCCTAACCTTAAACCTGAACCATAACCCTAACCCTTAACCCTAACCCTATTCCTAACCCCCTAACCCTAACCCTAACTGTTAAGCCTCACCCTAACACTTAACCCTGACTCTAACCCTAAACCTTAACCCTAACCCTGAACCCTAACCCTAAGCCTAACCCTTAACCCTAACCCTATCCCTTAACCCTAACCCCTAACCCTAACGCTAACCCCAACCCTAAACCTAACCCTGGCCCCCAACCCAGACTTAACACCTAACCCCTAACACTAACTCTAAACCTAACCACTAATCTCTAGCACCTGACCCTGACTCGAAACCTAACCCCTAACTCGAAACCCCTAACCCCAAACCTAACCCTAATTCTCACACTACTTCCATTCCCAGAGTGAAGCAAGCCTACAATACAGCCATGCCATGTGTGAGATGAGGCTCTGCCTGAGTCCTGCATGTAGGTTTTGTCCCAAGGCCCAGGGAATGATGTTGTGCTTTTGTGGTGACTCCGACCACACCCCTCTCACCGTAGATTAACCAGGTCCTGTGCCCTTAAACTGACCGCTAAATCTAAGCCCTACCACCAACCCTAACCTCTGACCCTGAACCTAAGCCCCGAGCCTAAAGCCCAACACTAACTCTAAACACTTACCCTAAACCTAATCCCTAACCCTAATGCTAACCCCTAAACGTAACTCTAACCACGAACAGTAAACCTAACCCTAACCACTAACACAAACCCTAACACATAACTCTAACCCTAAAACTAACCCTAACCCTTAACCCTAAACCTAAACCCTAACCCTAACCCTTAACCTTAATCTTAACCGTTAACTCTCATGCTAACCTTTAATCCTAACCCTAATCCTAATCTTCAACCCTAAACCGAACACAACCCTAACCCTGTACCAAACCCTGACCCCTCATCTTAACCCTATCCGCAAACCTCAACCCCAAAACGAACTGTAACCGTTAAACCTAACTGTAACCTTAAACCGTAACCCTAATCTGTAACCCTATCCCCTCACCATAACACTACACTTCATCCTGAACCCTAACCATAATCCTAACCCTAAATCTAATTCTCAGACTTCTTGCTTTCTTAGAGTTTAGAAAGCCTGCAATCCTCCCGTGCCATGTGTGAAAGGAGGCTCTACCACTGTGTCCCGCAAGAAATCCACGGGCCCATACCCAGAGTCCGATACAGTGGGTTCCCGGTGACAATCCCAGCCCCCTAACCTCCCCCCAGCCTAATGCCGACAGGGCCCGTGCGCTAAGCATAAATGATACCTTTAACAGATAACCCTAACCCTGAACATGGCACCTAACCCTGTTCCTATTTCTCCCCTTAACACGTAAACCTCACCGTGAGCCTAACTTTAACCTCTTAACGTAACGTTAATGCATAACCCATTCCCTGAGAACATCCCCTATCCCATAATTCTAACCCTATCTCCTAGTCATAACTGTAACACCTAATCCCTAACCCTAATTCTCCACCGCTAAGCCTAACCGTAACGCTGCCTACAACCCTAACACTGACAGGAACCCTTAGTTCTAACCCCAACGCTATGCCTAACAAAAGCCCTAACCCTTCACCCTTCACCCTAACCCCTGAGCATTACCCTAACCTTTAACCGTAATCCTAATCCTAACCATTAAACCTAACCCTAGCTCTTAAAGCTAACCCTAAACCTTACCCTCACGACCAGACCCAACCCTGACACTAACCTAACACCTAACCCTAACCATAACCCCTAAAGCTAACCCTAACCCTGAACCCTAAACCTAACCCTAACACTGAACCTTCACTATATCCCTAACCCCTAAGCCTAATCCTAACTGTTAACCCTCACCCTAACACTTAAACTGGACCATAACACTAAACATTAACCCTAACACTAAACTTTAACCCTAACCATAAGCCCAACACTTAACCCTAATCCTATCCCTTAACCCTAAGCCGAACCCTAAGCCCTAACCCTAAACCTAACCCTAACCCCAACCCTAACCCTTAATCTTGACCCTTACCATTAACCCTCACACTAACCCTAATCCTAATCTTTAACCATAAAGCTAACACTGAAGCCTAACCCTGTGCCAAACGCTAAACCCAAACCTTAACCCTAACCCTGAAACTTAACCATAAACCTAACTGTAACTGTTACACCTAACACTAACCTCTAACCCTAACCCCTAACCCTAAGACCCCACCTTAACACTAACCCTAACCCTAAACATTATCATAATCCTACCCCTAAATCTAATTCTCGGACTTCTTGCTTTCTTAGAGTTTAGAAAGCCTAAAATCCTCCCATGCCATGAGTAAAAGGGGGCTCTGCAGCTGTCTCTTGCATGAAACCAGGAGCCCATACCTAGCGTATGATAGAGTGGGTTCAAGGGGACAATCCGATCCCCGTAACCCCAGCCCCCCGCCCAGTGCAGACAGGGCCTGTACGCTAAGTATAAACACTACCCCTAACAGATAACCCTCACCCTGAACATAGCACCTGACCCTGATCCTATTGCTCACCTTAAAACATAAACCTCCCCGTAACCCTAACTTATCCCCTTATCTTAACCTTAATGCATAACACCCTGAGAAGAAGCCCTATCCCATAATTCTAATCCTAACCCCTAGCCATAACCGTAACACCTCATCCCTAATTCTAAAATGCCAACCCTAACCTTCACCCTGCCAACAACCCTAACCCTAACCCTAACCCCTAACCCTAAGCCCTCACCCTATCACTAATCTTCATCCCTAAACCGTACCGTAATCCTAACCCTAAATCTAATTCTCAGACTTGCTTTCTCAGAGTTTTGAAAGCCTACAATCCTACTAAGCCATGCATGAAAGCCCGCTCTGCCACAGTGTCCTGCATGAAACCCAGAGGCCCATACACTGCGTACGATAGAGTGGGCTCCCAGCGACCATCACAGACCCCTAACTTCGCCTCCTAGTGCATACAGGGCCCGTGCCCTAAGCGTAAACCCTACCCCACACCCATAACCCTAACCCAGAACATAACACCTAACCCTGATCCTACTGCTCACCTTAACACGTAAACCTCACCCTAACCCTAACTTAACCCCTTATCTTAACGATAATGCATGACACCCTGAGAACAAGCCCTATACCGTAATTCTAACCCTAACTCCTAGCCATAACCATAACACCTAATCCCTAATTCTGAAACGCCAACCCTAACCTTAACCCTACCAACAACACTAACACTAACCCTAAAACCCTTACCCTAACCCTACGCCTAAAAATAACCCCAACCATTGATCCTTAGTCATAACCCCTAAAGCTTAACCCTAACCCTTAACGCTAATCCCAATCCTAACCATTAAACATAACCCTACTTAACCCTAACCCTAACCTATACGCTAATGCCTAGAGATCTAACCCCAACACTGACCTACAGTTAACACTAACCCTAACCCCTAATCCTAACCTTAAACCTGAACCATAACCCTAACCCTTAACCCTAACCCTATTCCTAACCCCCTAACCCTAACCCTAACTGTTAAGCCTCACCCTAACACTTAACCCTGACTCTAACCCTAAACCTTAACCCTAACCCTGAACCCTAACCCTAAGCCTAACCCTTAACCCTAACCCTATCCCTTAACCCTAACCCCTAACCCTAACGCTAACCCCAACCCTAAACCTAACCCTGGCCCCCAACCCAGACTTAACACCTAACCCCTAACACTAACTCTAAACCTAACCACTAATCCCTAGCACCTGACCCTGACTCGAAACCTAACCCCTAACTCGAAACCCCTAACCCCAAACCTAACCCTAATTCTCACACTACTTCCATTCCCAGAGTGAAGCAAGCCTACAATACAGCCATGCCATGTGTGAGATGAGGCTCTGCCTGAGTCCTGCATGGAGGTTTTGTCCCAAGGCCCGGGGAATGATGTTGTGCTTTTGTGGTGACTCCGACCACACCCCTCTCACCGTAGATTAACCAGGTCCTGTGGCCTTAAACTGACCGCTAAATCTAAGCCCTACCACCAACCCTAACCTCTGACCCTGAACCTAAGCCCCGAGCCTAAAGCCCAACACTAACTCTAAAAACTTACCCTAAACCTAATCCCTAACCCTAATGCTAACCCCTAAACGTAACTCTAACCACGAACAGTAAACCTAACCCTAACCTCTAACACAAACCCTAACACAAAACTCTAACACTAAAACTAACCCTAAGCCTTAACCCTAAACCTAAACCCTAACCCTAACCCTTAACCTTAATCTTAACCGTTAACTCTCATGCTAACCTTTAATCCTAACCCTAATCCTAATCTTCAACCCTAAACCGAACACAACCCTAACCCTGTACCAAACCGTGACCCCTCATCTTAACCCTATACGCAATCCTCAACCCCAAAACGAACTGTAACCGTTAAACCTAACAGTAACCTTAAACCGTAACCCTAATCTGTAACCCTATCCCCTCACCATAACACTACACTTCATCCTGAACCCTAACCATAATCCTAACCCTAAATCTAATTCTCAGACTTCTTGCTTTCTTAGAGTTTAGAAAGCCTGCAATCCTCCCGTGCCATGTGTGAAAGGAGGCTCTACCACTGTGTCCCGCATGAAATCCACGGGCCCATACCCAGAGTCCGATACAGTGGGTTCCCGGTGACAATCCCAGCCCCCTAACCTCCCCCCAGCCTAATGCCGACAGGGCCCGTGCGCTAAGCATAAATGATACCTTTAACAGATAACCCTAACCCTGAACATGGCACCTAACCCTGTTCCTATTTCTCCCCTTAACACGTAAACCTCACCGTGAGCCTAACTTTAACCTCTTAACGTAACGTTAATGCATAACCCATTCCCTGAGAACATCCCCTATCCCATAATTCTAACCCTATCTCCTAGTCATAACTGTAACACCTAATCCCTAACCCTAATTCTCCACCGCTAAGCCTAACCGTAACGCTGCCTACAACCCTAACACTGACAGGAACCCTTAGTTCTAACCCCAACGCTATGCCTAACAAAAGCCCTAACCCTTCACCCTTCACCCTAACCCCTGAGCATTACCCTAACCTTTAACCGTAATCCTAATCCTAACCATTAAACCTAACCCTAGCTCTTAAAGCTAACCCTAAACCTTACCCTCACGACCAGACCCAACCCTGACACTAACCTAACACCTAACCCTAACCATAACCCCTAAAGCTAACCCTAACCCTGAACCCTAAACCTAACCCTAACACTGAACCTTCACTATATCCCTAACCCCTAAGCCTAATCCTAACTGTTAACCCTCACCCTAACACTTAAACTGGACCATAACACTAAACATTAACCCTAACACTAAACTTTAACCCTAACCATAAGCCCAACACTTAACCCTAATCCTATCCCTTAACCCTAAGCCGAACCCTAAGCCCTAACCCTAAACCTAACCCTAACCCCAACCCTAACCCTTAATCTTGACCCTTACCATTAACCCTCACACTAACCCTAATCCTAATCTTTAACCATAAAGCTAACACTGAAGTCTAACCCTGTGCCAAACGCTAAACCCAAACCTTAACCCTAACCCTGAAACTTAACCATAAACCTAACTGTAACTGTTACACCTAACACTAACCTCTAACCCTAACCCCTAACCCTAAGACCCCACCTTAACACTAACCCTAACCCTAAACATTATCATAATCCTACCCCTAAATCTAATTCTCGGACTTCTTGCTTTCTTAGAGTTTAGAAAGCCTAAAATCCTCCCATGCCATGAGTAAAAGGGGGCTCTGCAGCTCTCTCTTGCATGAAACCAGGAGCCCATACCTAGCGTATGATAGAGTGGGTTAACGGGGACAATCCCATCCCCCTAACCCCAGCCCCCCGCCCAGTGCAGACAGGGCCTGTACGCTAAGTATAAACACTACCCCTAACAGATAACCCTCACCCTGAACATAGCACCTGACCCTGATCCTATTGCTCACCTTAAAACATAAACCTCCCCGTAACCCTAACTTATCCCCTTATCTTAACCTTAATGCATAACACCCTGAGAAGAAGCCCTATCCCATAATTCTAATCCTAACCCCTAGCCATAACCGTAACACCTCATCCCTAATTCTAAAATGCCAACCCTAACCTTCACCCTGCCAACAACCCTAACCCTAACCCTAACCCCTAACCCTAAGCCCTCACCCTATCACTAATCTTCATCCCTAAACCGTACCGTAATCCTAACCCTAAATCTAATTCTCAGACTTGCTTTCTCAGAGTTTTGAAAGCCTACAATCCTACTAAGCCATGCATGAAAGCCCGCTCTGCCACAGTGTCCTGCATGAAACCCAGAGGCCCATACACTGCGTACGATAGAGTGGGCTCCCAGCGACCATCACAGACCCCTAACTTCGCCTCCTAGTGCATACAGGGCCCGGGCACTAAGCATAAACCCTACCCCACACCCATAACCCTAACCCAGAACATAACACCTAACCATGATCCTACTGCTCACCTTAACACGTAAACCTCACCCTAACCCTAACTTAACCCCTTATCTTAACGATAATGCATGACACCCTGAGAACAAGCCCTATACCGTAATTCTAACCCTAACTCCTAGCCATAACCATAACACCTAATCCCTAATTCTGAAACGCCAACCCTAACCTTAACCCTACCAACAACACTAACACTAACCCTAAAACCCTTACCCTAACCCTACGCCTAAAAATAACCCTAACCATTGATCCTTAGTCATAACCCCTAAAGCTTAACCCTAACCCTTAACGCTAATCCCAATCCTAACCATTAAACATAACCCTACTTAACCCTAACCCTAACCTATACGCTAATGCCTAGAGATCTAACCCCAACACTGACCTACAGTAAACACTAACCCTAACCCCTAATCCTAACCTTAAACCTGAACCATAACCCTAACCCTTAACCCTAACCCTATTCCTAACCCCCTATCCCTAACCCTAACTGTTAAGCCTCACCCTAACACTTAACCCTGACTCTAACCCTAAACCTTAACCCTAACCCTGAACCCTAACCCTAAGCCTAACCCTTAACTCTAACCCTATCCCTTAACCCTAACCCCTAACCCTAACGCTAACCCCAACCCTAAACCTAACCCTGGCCCCCAACCCAGACTTAACACCTAACCCCTAACACTAACTCTAAACCTAACCACTAATCCCTAGCACCTGACCCTGACTCGAAACCTAACCCCTAACTCGAAACCCCTAACCCCAAACCTAACCCTAATTCTCACACTACTTCCATTCCCAGAGTGAAGCAAGCCTACAATACAGCCATGCCATGTGTGAGATGAGCCTCTGCCTGAGTCCTGCATGTAGGTTTTGTCCCAAGGCCCAGGGAATGATGTTGTGCTTTTGTGGTGACTCCGACCACACCCCTCTCACCGTAGATTAACCAGGTCCTGTGCCCTTAAACTGACCGCTAAATCTAAGCCCTACCACCAACCCTAACCTCTGACCCTGAACCTAAGCCCCGAGCCTAAAGCCCAACACTAACTCTAAACACTTACCCTAAACCTAATCCCTAACCCTAATGCTAACCCCTAAACGTAACTCCAACCAGGAACAGTAAACCTAACCCTAACCCTAACCCTAACCCTAACCCTAACCACCAACCTAACCCTAACCCTACCCCTACCCTACCCCTACCCTAACCCTAACCCTAACCCTAACACCTAACTATAACCCTAACCCCCTAACCCTAACCCCCTAACCCTAACCCTACCCCTTCCCCTACGCCTACCCCTACCCCCTAACCCTAACCCCAAAACCAACCCCAACCCCAAACCCTAACCCTAACCCCTAACCCTAACCCCTAACCCTAACCCTAACCCCTAACCCTAACCCTACCCTAACCCTAACTCTAACCCCTAACCCTAACCCTACCCCTACACATAACGCAACCCCTAACCCCAATTCCAACCCCAACTCCTAACCCTAACCCTAACACCTAACCCTAACCCTAACCCCTAACCCTAACCCCAAACCCAACCCCAACCCCTAACCCTAACCTTAACCCCAACCCTAATCCCTAACCCTAACCCTAAGCCCAACCCCTACCCCTAACCCTAACCCCAACCCCAACCCCAACCCCTAACCCCTAACCCTAACCCTACCCTAACCCTAACCCTAACCTCTAACCCTAACCCTTAACCCTAACACTAACCCTAACCCCTAACCCAAACCCTAACCCCAACCCCTACCCCTACCCCTAACCCTAACCCCTAACCCTAACCCTAACCCCTAACCCTAACCCCAACCCCAACCCTTACCCTAACTCAACCCTACCCTACCCTACCCTAACCCATACCCTAACCCTAACCCTGATGCCTAACCCTAACACCTAACCCTAACCCTAACCCCTAACCCTAACCCTACCCCTACCCCCAACCCCTAACGCTAACCCTAACCCTAACACCTAACCCTAACCCTATCCCCTAACCCTAACCCTAACCCCTAACCCTAACCCTACCCTAACCCTAACCCTAACCCCTAACCCTTAACCCTAACCCTAACCCCTAACCCTAACCCCTAACCCTAACCATAACACCAACCCTAACCCCTAACCCCTAACCCTAACACTAACCCCAAAGCCTAACCCTAACCCTAACCCCTACACCTAACCCTAACCCTAACCCCAACCCCTAACCCTAACTCTACTCTAACCCTAACCCTACCCTAACCCTAACCCCAACCCCAACCCCAACCCTAACCCTAACCCCCTAACCCCTAACCCCTAACCCGAACAACTAACCCTAACCCAAACCCCTAACCCTGAGCCTGACCCTGACCCTAACCCTGACCCTAACCCTGACCCTGACCCGGACCCTGACCCTAACCCAAACCCTGACCCTAACCCTGACCCTGACCCTGACCCTGACCCTAACCCTAACCACAACCCCTAACCATAACCCTAACCCCAACCCCAAACCCTAACCCTAAACCCTAACCCTAAACCCAACCCTAACCCTAACCCCAACCCCAACCCCTAAAACCTAACACTAACCCCAACCCCAACCCTAACCCTAACCCCTAACCCTAACCCTAACGCCTAACTCTAACCCTAAACCCCTAACCCTAACCCTAACCCCTAACCCTAACCCAACCCTAACCCTAACCCTAACCCTACCCTAACCCTACCCTAACCCTAACCCTAACCCTAACCCAACCCTAACCCTAACCCCTAACCCTTAACCCTAACCCTAACCCTAACCCTAAAACCCTAACCCTAACCCCTAACCCTAACCCTAACCCTACCCTAACCTTAACCCTAACCCCTAACCCAACTCTATCCCTAACCCTAACCCCCTAACCATAACCCTAACCCTAACCCCCTAACCCTAACCCTTACCCTACCCCTAACCCTAACCCTAACCCCAAGCCCTAACCCTAACCCTAATCTTACCCTTACCCTAACCGTAACCCTACCCCAACCCTAACCCCAACCCTAACCCTAACCCCTAACCCTAACCCCTAACCCTAACCGTAAACCCTAACCCTAACCCTAACCCTAACCCCCAACCCCAACCCTAACCCCTAACCCTAACCCTAACCCTACCCTAACCCAACCCTAAACCTACTCCTAACCCTAACACTAACCCTAATGGTAACTCTAACCCTGAACCCTAAACCTACCCGTAACACTTAACACTAACCCTATCGGTGAACCTTAACCCTGACCCTAACCATTACCCGCACCCAAGCATTTAACCCTGACCCTAACCCTAATCCTTAATGATAACCCTAACACTAAACCCTAACCCTAATGCTAACCCCTAAACGTAATCATAACGTCACCAGTAAACCTAAACCTAACCTCTAACACAAACTATAGCACATAACTCTAACCCTAAAACTAACCCTAACCTTAAACCTAACCCTAAAGCCTGACTCTTAACCTTAACCCTAAGCATTAACTCTCACGCTAACCTTTAATCCTAACCCTAATCCTAATCTTCAACCCTAAACCTAACACTTAACCCTAACCCTGTACCAAACCCTAACCCCTCATCTTAACCCTAACCGTAAACCTCAACCCTAAACCAAAGTGTAACCGTTAAACCTAAGAGTAACCTTTAACCCTAACCCTAATCCCTAACCCTAAGCCCTCACCCTAACACTAAACTTCATCCATAACCCTAACCATAATCCTAACCCTAAATCTAATTCTCAGACTTCTTGCTTTCTTAGAGTTTAGAAAGCCTCAATCCTCCCATGACATGCGTGAAAGGAGGCTCTACCACTGTGTCCTGCATGAAACCCACGGGCCCATACCCAGAGTATGATAGAGTGGGTTCCCGGGTACAATCCCAGCCCCCTAAACTCCCCCCGCCCGCCTAATGCAGACAGGGCTGGTACGCTAAGCATAAACAATACCTTTAACAGATAACCCTAACCCTGAACATGGCACCTAACCCTGTTCCTATTTCTCCCCTTAACACGTAAACCTCACCGTGCGCCTAACTTTAACCTCTTATCCTAACGTTAATGCATAACCCATTTCCTGAGAAAAACCCCATCCCATAATTCCAACCCTATCTCCTAGTCATCACTGTGACACCTAATCCCTAACCCTAATTCTAAACCGCTAACCCTAACCGTAACCATACCTACAACCCTAACACTTACAGTAACCCTTACTTCTAATCCCAACGCTATGCCTAACAAAAACCCTAACCCTTGACCCTAACCCTTCACCCTAACCCCTAAGCCTAAGCCTAACCCTTAACCCTAATCCTAATCCTAAACATTAAACCTAACCCTAGCTCTTAAAGCTAACCCTAAACCTTACCCTCACGTCTAGACCTAACCCTGACACTAACCTATCACCTAACCCTAACCAGAACCCCTAAAGCTAATCCTCAAACCTATCCCTAACCCTAGCAGTAAACTTTAACCCTAAGCCTAAGCCCAACCCGTAACACTAATCCTATCTTTTTACCCTAAAACTAACCCCTAAACCTAACCCCTATACCTCACCCTAACTCTAACCCCAATCCTAATTCTAACCCTACTCCTTCATAAAACACTAACTCCTAACCGCTAACCCTAACACTAACCAAAAACCCTAATCACTAATCCCTAACCCTAACGCTTAACCTTTACCCTAACCGTTAACCCTCACCCTAAATCTTAACACTGACCCTAACCTTAACCTTTAACTCTAAGCCTAACCCTTAACCCTACAGTAAGGAAGACCCTTAATGCTAATGGGATACCTTATCCCTAACCCTAACACTACAGCTAAAAATAACCCTAACGTTTGATCTTTAAACCTAACCCCTAACACTTACTTTAACCCCAAACCCTAACCCTAATCCTAAGCATTAAACCTAACCCTATCTCTTAACCCTAACGCTAGCCCTTACCCTAACGCCTAGATCTAACCCTAAATCTAACCTACCGCCTAATCCTAAACTTAAGCCCTAATGCTAACTCTAACCCTGAACCCTAAACCTACCCGTAACCCTTAACACTAACCCTATCCGTGAACTTTAACCCTGACCCTAACCATTACCCGCACCCAAGCATTTAACCCTGACCCTAACCTCAATCCTTAATGATAACCCTAACACTAAACCCTAACCCTAAGCCCAACACTTAAACCTAATCCTATCCCTTAACCCTAACACTAATGCTAACCCCTAAACGTAACCCTAACCGTGACCAGTAAACCTAACCCTAACCTCTAACACAAACCATAGCACATAACTCTAACCCTAAAACTAACCCTAAACCTAACCCTAATCCATAACGCTTAACCTTAACCCTAAGCGTTAACTCTCACGCTAACCTTTAATCCTAACCCTAATCCTAATCTTCAACCCTAAACCTAACACTTAACCCTAACCCTGTACCAAACCCTAACCCCTCATCTTAACCCTAACCGTAAACCTCAACCCTAAACCAAAGTGTAACCGTTAAACCTAAGAGTAACCTTTAACCCTAACCCTAATCCCTAACCCTAAGCCCTCACCCTAACACTAAACTTCATCCTTAACCCTAACCATAATCCAACCCTAAATCTCATTCTCAGACTTCTTGCTTTCTTAGTTTAGAAAGCCTGCAATCCTCCCATGTCATGCGTGAAAGGAGGCTCTACCACTGTGTCCTGCATGAAACCCACGGGCCTAAAACCAGAGTATGATAGAGTGGGTTCCCGGGTACAATCCCAGCCCTGTAAACTCCCCCCGCTCGCCTAATCCAGACAGGGCCCGTGCGCTAAGCATAAACAATACCTTTAACAGATAACCCTAACCCTGAACATAACACCCAACCCTGTTCCTATTTCTCCCCTTAACACGTAAACCTCACCGTGCGCCTAACTTTAACCTCTTATCCTAACGTTAATGCATAACCCATTTCCTGAGAACAACCCCTATCCCATAATTCTAACCCTATCTCCTAGTCATCACTGTGACACCAAATCCCTAACCCTAATTCTAAACCGCTAACCCTAACCGTAACCCTACCTACAACCCTAACACTGACAGTAACCCTTACTTCTAACCCCAACGCTATACCTAACAAAAACCCTAACCCTTGACCCTAACCCTTCACCCTAACCCCTAAGCCTTACCCTAACCCTTAACCCTAATCCTAATCCTAACCATTAAACCTAACCCTAGCTCTTAAAACTAACCCTAAACCTTACCCTCATGACTAGACCTAACCCTGACACTAACCTAACACCTAACACTAACAATAACCATTAAAGCTAACCTTGAACCCTATTCCTAACCCTAGCAGTAAACTCTAACCCTAAACCTAAGCCCAACCCGTAACCCTAATCCTATCCTTTTACCCTAAAACTAACCCCTATACCTAACCCCTATACCTCACCCTAACTCTAACCCCAATCCTAATTCTAACCATACCCCTTCATAAAACACTAACTCCTAACCGCTAACCCTAACACTAACCAAAAACCCTAATCACTAATCCCTAACCCTAACACTTAACCTTTACCCTAACCGTTAACCCTCACCCTAAATCTTAACACTGACCCTAACCTTAACCTTTAACTCTAAGCCTAACCCTTAACCCTACAGTAAGGAAGACCCTTAATGCTAATGGGATCCCTTATCCCTAACCCTAACACTACAGCTAAAAATAACCCTAACCTTGGATCCTGAAACCTAACCCCTAACACTTACTTTAACCCCAAACCCTAACCCTAATCCTAAGCATTAAACCTAACCCTATCTCTTAACCCTAACGCTAGCCCTTACCCTAACGCCTAGATCTAACCCTAAATCTAACCTACCGCCTAATCCTAACCTTAAGCCCTAATGGTAACTGTAACCCTGAACCCTAAAGCTACCCGTAACCCTTAACACTAACCCTATCCGTGAACCTTAATCCTGACCCTAACTATTACCCGCACCCAAGCCTTTAACCCTGACCCTAACGCTATCCCTTAATGATAACCCTAACACTAAACCCTAACCCTAAGCCCAACACTTAACCCTAATCCTATCCCTTAACCCTAACCCTAACCCTAATGCTAACCCCTAAACGTAACCCTAACCGTGACCAGTAAACCTAACCCTAACCTCTAACACAAAGCAAAGCACATAACTCTAACCCTAAAACTAACCCTAACCCTAACCCTAACCCTAACCCAAAACCCTAACCCTAATCCTAAGCATTAAAGCTAACCCTATCTCTTAACCCTAACGCTAGCCCTTACCCTAACGCCTAGATCTAACCCTAAATCTAACCTACCGCCTAATCCTAACCTTAAGCCCTAATGCTAACTCTAACCCAGAACCCTAAACCGACACGTAACCCTTAACACTAACCCTATCCGTGAAACTTAACCCTGACCCTAACCCTAATCCTTAATGATAACCCTAACACTAAACCCTAACCCTAAGCCCACACTTAACCCTAATCCTATCCCTTAACTCTAACCCTAATGCTAACCCCTAAACATAACCCTCACCTTGACCAGGAAACCTAACCCTAACCTCTAACACAAAACATAGCACATAACTCTAAGCCTAAAACTAACCCTAACCCTAACCCTAACCCTAAACCCTAACTCTTAACCTTAACCCTAAGCGTTAACTGTCACGCTAACCTTTAATCCTAACCCTAATCCTAATCTTCAACCCAAAAACCTAACACTTAACCCTAAGCCTGTACCTAACCCTAACCCCTCATCTTAACCCTAACCGTAAACCTCAACCCGAAACCAAAGTGTAACCGTTAAACCTAAGAGTAACCTTTAACCCTAACCCTAATCCCTAACCCTAAGCCCTCACCCTAACACTAAACTTCATCCTTAACCCTAACCAGAATCCTAACCCTAAATCTAATTCTCAGACTTCTTGCTTTCTTAGAGTTTAGAAAGCCTGCAATCCTCCCATGCCATGCGTGAAAGGAGGCTCTACCACTGTGTCCTGCATGAAATCCACGGGCCCATACCCAGAGTATGATAGAGTGGGTTCCCGGGTACTATCCGAGCCCCCTAAACTCCCCCGCTCGCCTAATGCAGACCGGGCCCGTGCGCTAAGCATAAACAATACCTTTAACAGATAACCCTAACCCTGAACATAACACCCAACCCTGTTCCTATTTCTCCCCTTAACACGTAAACCTCACCGTGCACCTAACTTTAACCTCTTGTCCTAACGTTAATGCATAACCCATTTCCTGAGAACAACCCCTATCCCATAATTCTAACCCTATCTCCTAGTCATCACTGTGACACCTAATCCCTAACCCTAATTCTAAACCGCTAACCCTAACCGTAACCCTACCTACAACCCTAACACTGACAGTAACCCTTACTTCTAACCCCAACGCTATGCCTAACAAAAACCCTAACCCTTGACCCTAACCCTTCACCCTAACCCTAAGCCTTACCCTAACCCTAATCCTAACCATTAAACCTAACCCTAGCTCTTAAAACTAACCCTAAACCTTACCCTCAAGACTAGTCCTAACCTTGACACTAAACTAACACCTAACCGTAACGAGAACCCCTAAAGCTAACCCTGAACCCTATCCGTAACTCTAGCAGTAAACCTTAACCCTAAACCTAAGCCCAACCCGTAACCCTAATCCTATCCTTTTACCCTAAAACTAACCCCTAAACCTTACCCCTATACCTCACCCTAACTCTAACCCCAATCCTAATTCTAACCATACCCCTTCATAAAACACTATCTCCTAACCGCTAACCCTAACACTAACCAAAAATCCTAATCACTAATCCCTAACCCTAACGATTAACCTTTACCCTAACCGTTAACCCTCACCCTAAATCTTAACACTGACCCTAACCTTAACCTTTAACTCTAAGCCTAACCCTTAACCCTACATTAAGGAAGACCCTTAATGCTAATGGGATCCCTTATCCCTAACCCTAACACTACAGCTAAAAATAACCCTAACCTTGGATCCTTAAACCTAACCCCTAACACTTACTTTAACCCCAAACCCTAACCCTAATGCTAAGCATTAAACCTAACCCTATCTCTTAACCCTAACGCTAGCCCTTACCCTAACGCCTAGATCTAACCCTAAATCTAACCTACCGCCTAATCCTAACCTTAAGCCCTAATGCTAACACTAACCCTGAACCCTAAACCTACCCGTAACCCTTAACACTAACCCTATCCGTGAAGCTAAACCCGAACCCTGACCCTAACCATTACCCGCACCCAAGCATTTATCCCTGATTCTAACCCTAATCCTTAATGTTAAACCTAACACTAAAACCTAACCCTAAGCCCAACACTTAACCGTAATCCTATCCCTTAACCCTAACCCTAACCCTAATGCTAACCCCTAAACCTAACCCTAACCGTGACCAGTAAACCTAACCCTAACCTCTAACACAAACCATAGCACATAACTCTAACCCTAAAACTAACCCTAACCCTAACCCTAAACCCTAACGCTTTACCTTAACCCTAAGCGTTAACTCTCACGCTAACCTTTAATCCTAACCCTAATCCTAATCTTCAACCGTAAACCTAATACTTAACCCTAACCCTGTACCAAACCCTAACCCCTCATCTTAACCCTAACCGTAAACTTCAACCCTAAACCAAAGTGTAACCGTTAAAACTAAGAGTAACCTTTAACCCTAACCCTAATCCCTAACCCTAAGCCCTCACCCTAACACTAAACTTCATCCTTAACCCTAACCATAATCCTAACCCTAAATCTAATTCTCAGACTTCTTGCTTTCTTAGAGTTTAGAAAGCCTGCAATCCTCCCATGCCATGCGTGAAAGGAGGCTCTACCACTGTGTCCTGCATGAAACCCACGGGCCCATACCCAGAGTATGATAGAGTGGGTTCCCGGGTACAATCCCAGCCCCCTAAACTCCCCCCGCCCGCCTAATGCAGACAGGGCCCGTGCGCTAAGCATAAACAATACCTTAAACAGATAACCCTAACCCTGAACATAACACCCAACCCTGTTCCTATTTCTCCCCTTAACACGTAAACCTCACCGTGCGCCTAACTTTAACCTCTTATCCTAACGTTAATGCATAACCCATTTCCTGAGAACAACCCCTATCCCAGAATTCTAACCCTATCTCCTAGTCATCACTGTGACACCTAATCCCTAACCCTAATTCTAAACCGCTAACCCTAACCGTAACCCTACCTACAACCCTAACACTGACAGTAACCCTTACTTCTAACCCCAACGCTATGCCTAACAAAAACCCTAACCCTTGACCCTAACCCTTCACCCTAACCCCTAAGCCTTACCCTAACCCTTAAACCTAATCCTAATCCTAACCATTAAACCTAACCCTAGCTCTTAAAGCTAACCCTAAACCTTACCCTCACGACTAGACCTAACCCTGACACTAACCTAACACCTAACACTAACGAGAACCACTAAAGCTAACCCTGAACCCTATCCCTAACCCTAGCAGTAAACTTTAACCCTAAACCTAAGCCCAACCCGTAACCCTAATCCTATCCTTTTACCCTAAAACTAACCCCTAAACCTAACCCCTATACCTCACCCTAACTCTAACCCCAATCCTAATTCTAACCATACCCCTTCCTAAAACACTAACTCCTAACCGCTAACACTAACACTAACCAAAAACCCTAATCACTAATCCCTATCCCTAACGCTTAACCTTTAGCCTAACCGTTAACCCTCACCCTAAATCTTAACACTGACCCTAACCTTAACCTTTAACTCTAAGCCTAACCCTTAACCCTACAGTAAGGAAGACCCTTAATGCTAATGGGATCCCTTATCCCTAACCCTAACACTACAGCTAAAAATAACCCTAACTTTGGATCCTTAAACCTAACCCTTAACACTTACTTTAACCCCAAACCCTAACCCTAATCCTAAGCATTAAACCTAACCCTATCTCTTAACCATAACGCTAGCCCTTACCCTAACGCCTAGATCTAACACTAAATGTAACCTACCGCCTAATCCTAAACTTAAGCCCTAATGCTAACACTAACCCTGAACCCTAAACCTACCCGTAACCCTTAACACTAACCCTATCCGTGAACCTTAATCCTGACCCTAACCATTACCCGCACCCAAGCATTTAACCCTGATTCTAACCCTAATCCTTAATGATAAGCCTAACACTAAACCCTAACCTAAGCCCAACACTTAACCCTAATCCTATCCCTTAACCCTAACCCTAACCCTAATGCTACCCCCTAAATGTAACCCTAACCGTGACCAGTAAACCTAACCCTAACCTCTAACACAATCCATAGCACATAACTCTAACCCTAAAACTAACCCTAACCCTAACCCTAACCCTAAACCCTAACTCATAACCTTAACCCTAAGGGTTAACTCTCACGCTAACCATTAATCCTAACCCTAATCCTAATCTTCAACCCTAAACCTATCACTTAACCCTAACCCTGTACCAAACCCTAACCCCTCATCTTAACCCTAACCGTAAACCTCAACCCTAAACCAAAGTGTAACCGTTAAACCTAAGAGTAACCTTTAACCCTAACCCTATTCCCTAACCCTAAGCCCTCACCCTAACACTAAACTTCATCCTTAACCCTAACCAGAATCCTAACCCTAAATCTCATTCTCAGACTTCTTGCTTCTTAGAGTTTAGAAAGCCTGCAGTCCTCCCATGCCATGCGTGAAAGGAGGCTCTACCACTGTGTCCTGCATGAAACCCACGGGCCCATACACAGAGTATGATAGAGTGGGTTCCCGGGTACAATCCCAGCCCCCTAAACTCCCCCCGCCCGCCTAATGCAGACAGGGCCCGTGCGCTAAGCATAAACAATACCTTTAACAAATAACCCTAACCCTCAACATAACACCCAACCCTGTTCCTATTTCTCCCCTTAACACGTAAACCTCACCGTGCGCCTAACTTTAACCTCTTATCCTAACGTTAGTGCATAACCCATTTCCTGAGAACAACCCCTATCCCATAATTCTAACCCTATCTCCTAGTCATCACTGTCACACCTAATCCCTAACCCTAATTCTAAACCGCTAACCCTAACCGTAACCCTACCTACAACCCTAACACTGACAGTAACCCTTACTTCTAACCCCAACGCTATGCCTAACAAAAACCCTAACCCTTGACCCAAACCCTTCACCCTAACCCCTAAGCCTTACCCTAACCCTTAACCCTAATCCTAATCCTAACCATTAAACCTAACCCTAGCTCTTAAAGCTAACCCTAAACCTTACCCTCACGACTAGACCTAACCCTGACACTAACCTAACACCTAACCCTAACCAGAACCCCTAAAGCTAACCCTGAACCCTATCCCTAACCCTAGCAGTAAACTTTAACCCTAAACCTAAGCCCAACCCGTAACCCCAATCCTATCCTTTTACCCTAAAACTAACCCCTAAACCTAACGCCTATACCTCACCCTAACTCTAACCCCAATCCTAATTCTAACCATACCCCTTCATAAAACACTAACTCCTAACCGCTAACCCTAACACTAACCAAAAACCCTAATCACTAATCCCTAACCCTAATGCTTAACCTTTACCCTAACCGTTAACCCTCACCCTAAATCTTAACACTGACCCTAACCTTAACCTTTAACTCTAAGCCTAACCCTTAATCCTACAGTAAGGAAGACCCTTAATGCTAATGGGATCCCTTATCCCTAACCCTAACACTACAGGTAAAAATAACCCTAACCTTGGATCCTTAAACCTAACCCCTAACACTTACTTTAACCCCAAACCCTAACCCTAATCCTAAGCATTATACCTAACCCTACCTCTTAACCCTAACGCTAGCCCTTACCCTAACGCCTAGATCTAACCCTAAATCTAACCTACCGCCTAATCCTCACCTTAAGCACTAATGATAAAACTAACCCTGAACCCTAAACCTACCCGTAACCCTTAACACTAACCCTATCCGTGAACCTTAACCCTGACCCTAACCATTACCCGCACCCAAGCATTTAACCATGACCCTAAACCTAATCCTTAATGCTAATACTAACACTAAACCCTAACCCTAAGCCCAACACTTATCCCTAATCCTATCCCTTAACCCTAACCCTAACCCTAATGCTACCCCCTAAACGTAACCCTAACCGTGACCAGTAAACCTAACCCTAACCTCTAACAGAAACCATAGCACATAACTCTAAACCTAAAACTAACCCTAACCCTAAACCTAACCCTAAACCCTAACTCTTAACCTTAACCCTAAGAGTTAACTCTCACGCTAACAATTAATCCTAACCCTAATCCTAATCTCCAACCCTAAACCTAACACTTAACCCTAACCCTGTACCACACCCTAACCCCTCATCTTAACCCTAACCGTAAACCTCAACCCTAAACCAAAGTGTAACCGTTAAACCTAAGAGTAACCTTTAACCCTAACCCTATTCCCTAACCCTAAGCCCTCATCCTAACACTAAACTTCATCCTTAACCCTAACCATAATCCTAACCCTAAATCTAATTCTCAGACTTCTTGCTTTCTTAGAGTTTAGAAAGCCTGCAATCCTCCCATGCCATGCGTGAAAGGAGGCTCTACCACTGTGTCCTCCATGAAACCCACGGGCCCATACCCAGAGTATGATAGAGTGGGTTCGCAGGTACAATCCCAGCCCCCTAAACTCCCCCCGCCCGCCTAATGCAGACAGGGCCCGTGCGCTAAGCATAAACAATACCTTTAACAGATAACCCTAACCCTGAACATAACACCCAACCCTGTTGCTATTTCTCCCCTTAACACGTAAACCTCACCGTGCGCCTAATTTTAACCTCTTATCCTAACGTTAATGCATAACTCATTTCCTGAGAACAACCCCTATCCCATAATTCTAACCCTATCTCCTAGTCATCACTCTGACACCTAATCCCTAACCCTAATTCTAAACCGCTAACCCTAACCGTAACCCTACCTACAACCCTAACACTGACAGTAACCCTTACTTCTAACCCCAACGCTATGCCTAACAAAAACCCTAACCCTTGACCCTAACCCTTCACCTTAACCCCTAAGCCTTACCCTAACCCTTAACCCTAATCCTAATCCTAACCATTAAACCTAACCCTAGCTCTTAAAGCTAACCCTAAACCTTACCCTCACGACTAGACCTAACCCTGACACTAACCTAACACCTAACCCTAACCAGAACCCCTAAAGCTAACCCTGAACCCTATCCCTAACCCTAGCAGTAAACTTTAACCCTAAACCTAAGCCCAACCCGTAACCCTAATCCTATCCTTTTACCCTAAAACTAACCCCTAAACCTAACCCCTATACCTCACCCTAACTCTAACCCCAATCCTAATTCTAACCATACCCCTTCCTAAAACACTAACTCCTAACCGCTAACCCTAACACTAACCAAAAACCCTAATCACTAATCCCTAACCCAGCGCTAAACCTTTACCCTAACCGTTAACCCTCACCGTAAAACTTAACACTGACCCTAACCTTAACCTTTAACTCTAAGCCTAACCCTTAACCCTACAGTAAGGAAGACCCTTAATGCTAATGGGATCCCTTATCCCTAACCCTAACACTACAGGTAAAAATAACCCTAACCTTGGATCCTTAAACCTAACCCCTAACACTTACTTTAACCCCAAACCCTAACCCTAATCCTAAGTATTAAACCTAACCCAATCTCTTAACCCTAACGCTAGCCCTTAACCTAATGCCTAGATCTAACCCTAAATCTAACCTACCGCCTAATCCTAACCTTAAGCCCTAATGCTAACACTAACCCTGAACCCTAAACCTACGCGTAACCCTTAACACTAACCCTATCCGTTAACCTAAACCCTGACCATAACCATTACCCGCACCCAAGCATTTAACCCTGACCCTAACCCTAATCCTTAATGCTAATCTTAACACTAAACCCTAACCTAAGCCCAACACTTAACCCTAATCCTATCCCTTAACCCTAACCCTAACCCTAACCCTAATGATAACCACTAAACGTAACCCTAACCGTGACCAGTCAACCTAACCCTAACCTCTAACACAAACCATAGCACATAACTCTAACCCTAAAACTAACCCTAACCCTAACCATAAACCCTAACTCTTAACCTTAACCCTAAGCATTAACTCTCACGCTAACCTTTAATCCTAACCCCAATCCTAATCTTCAAACCTAAACCTAACACTTAACCCTAACCCTGTACCAAACCCTAACCTCTCATCTTAACCCTAACCGTAAACCTCAACCCTAAACCAAAGTGTAACCGTTAAACCTAAGAGTAACCTTTAACCCTAACCCTAATCCCTAACCCTAAGCCCTCACACTAACACTAAACTTCATCCTTAACCCTAACCAGAATCCTAATCCTAAGTCTAATTCTCAGACTTCTTGCTTTCTTAGAGTTTAGAAAGCCTGCAATCCTCCCATGCCATGCGTGAAAGGAGGCTCTACCACTGTGTCCTGCATGAAACCCACGGGCCCATACCCAGAATATGATAGAGTGGGTTCCCGGGTACAATCCCAGCCCCCTAAACTCCCCCCGCCCGCCTAATGCAGACAGGGCCCGTGCGCTAAGCATAAACAATACCTTTAACAGATAACCCTAACCCTGAACATAACACCCAACCCTGTTCCTATTTCTCCCCTTAACACGTAAACCTCACCGTGCGCCTAACTTTAACCTCTTATCCTAACGTTAATGCATAACCCACTTCCTGAGAACAAGCCCTATCCCATAATTCTAACCCTATCTCCTAGTCATCACTGTGACACCTAATCCCTAACCCTAATTCTAAACCGCTAACCCTAACCGTAACCCTACCTACTACCCTAACACTGACAGTAAACCTTACTTCTAACCCCAACGCTATGCCTAACAAAAAACCCTAACCCTTGACCCTAACCCCTAAGCCTTACCCTAACCCTTAACCCTAATTCTAATCCTAACCATTAAACCTAACCCTAGCTCTTAAAGCTAACCCTAAACCTTACCCTCACGACTAGACCTAACCCTGACACTAACCTAACACCTAACCCTAACCAGAACCCCTAAAGCTAACCCTGAACCCTATCCCTAACCCTAGCAGTAAACTTTAACCCTAAACCTAAGCACAACCCGTAACATTAATCCTATCCTTTTACCCTAAAACTAACCCCTAAACCTAACCCCTATACCTCACCCTAACTCTAACCCCAATCCTAATTCTAACCATACCCCTTCCTAAAACACTAACTCCTAACCGCTAACCCTAACACTAACCAAAAACCCTAATCACTAATCCCTAACCCTAACGCTTAACTTTTACCCTAACCGTTAACCCTCACCCTAAATCTTAACACTGAACCTAACCTTAACCTTTAACTCTTAGCCTAACCCTTAACCCTACATTAAGGAAGACCCTTAATGCTAATGGGATCCCTTATCCCTAACCCTAACACTACAGCTAAAAATAACCCTAACCTTGGATCCTTAAACCTAACCCCTAACACTTACTTTAACCCCAAACCCTAACCCTAATGCTAAGCATTAAACCTAACCCTATCTCTTAACCCTAACGCTAGCCCTTACCCTAACGCCTAGATCTAACCCTAAATCTAACCTACCGCCTAATCCTAACCTTAAGCCCTAATGCTAACACTAACCCTGAACCCTAAACCTACCCGTAACCCTTAACACTAACCCTATCCGTGAAGCTAAACCCGAACCCTGACCCTAACCATTACCCGCACCCAAGCATTTATCCCTGATTCTAACCCTAATCCTTAATGTTAAACCTAACACTAAAACCTAACCCTAAGCCCAACACTTAACCGTAATCCTATCCCTTAACCCTAACCCTAACCCTAATGCTAACCCCTAAACCTAACCCTAACCGTGACCAGTAAACCTAACCCTAACCTCTAACACAAACCATAGCACATAACTCTAACCCTAAAACTAACCCTAACCCTAACCCTAAACCCTAACGCTTTACCTTAACCCTAAGCGTTAACTCTCACGCTAACCTTTAATCCTAACCCTAATCCTAATCTTCAACCGTAAACCTAATACTTAACCCTAACCCTGTACCAAACCCTAACCCCTCATCTTAACCCTAACCGTAAACTTCAACCCTAAACCAAAGTGTAACCGTTAAAACTAAGAGTAACCTTTAACCCTAACCCTAATCCCTAACCCTAAGCCCTCACCCTAACACTAAACTTCATCCTTAACCCTAACCAGAATCCTAACCCTAAATCTAATTCTCAGACTTCTTGCTTTCTTAGAGTTTAGAAAGCCTGCAATCCTCCCATGCCATGCGTGAAAGGAGGCTCTACCACTGTGTCCTGCATGAAACCCACGGGCCCATACCCAGAGTATGATAGAGTGGGTTCCCGGGTACAATCCCAGCCCCCTAAACTCCCCCCGCCCGCCTAATGCAGACAGGGCCCGTGCGCTAAGCATAAACAATACCTTAAACAGATAACCCTAACCCTGAACATAACACCCAACCCTGTTCCTATTTCTCCCCTTAACACGTAAACCTCACCGTGCGCCTAACTTTAACCTCTTATCCTAACGTTAATGCATAACCCATTTCCTGAGAACAACCCCTATCCCATAATTCTAACCCTATCTCCTAGTCATCACTGTGACACCTAATCCCTAACCCTAATTCTAAACCGCTAACCCTAACCGTAACCCTACCTACAACCCTAACACTGACAGTAACCCTTACTTCTAACCCCAACGCTATGCCTAACAAAAACCCTAACCCTTGACCCTAACCCTTCACCCTAACCCCTAAGCCTTACCCTAACCCTTAAACCTAATCCTAATCCTAACCATTAAACCTAACCCTAGCTCTTAAAGCTAACCCTAAACCTTACCCTCACGACTAGACCTAACCCTGACACTAACCTAACACCTAACACTAACGAGAACCACTAAAGCTAACCCTGAACCCTATCCCTAACCCTAGCAGTAAACTTTAACCCTAAACCTAAGCCCAACCCGTAACCCTAATCCTATCCTTTTACCCTAAAACTAACCCCTAAACCTAACCCCTATACCTCACCCTAACTCTAACCCCAATCCTAATTCTAACCATACCCCTTCCTAAAACACTAACTCCTAACCGCTAACACTAACACTAACCAAAAACCCTAATCACTAATCCCTATCCCTAACGCTTAACCTTTAGCCTAACCGTTAACCCTCACCCTAAATCTTAACACTGACCCTAACCTTAACCTTTAACTCTAAGCCTAACCCTTAACCCTACAGTAAGGAAGACCCTTAATGCTAATGGGATCCCTTATCCCTAACCCTAACACTACAGCTAAAAATAACCCTAACTTTGGATCCTTAAACCTAACCCTTAACACTTACTTTAACCCCAAACCCTAACCCTAATACTAAGCATTAAACCTAACCCTATCTCTTAACCATAACGCTAGCCCTTACCCTAACGCCTAGATCTAACACTAAATGTAACCTACCGCCTAATCCTAAACTTAAGCCCTAATGCTAACACTAACCCTGAACCCTAAACCTACCCGTAACCCTTAACACTAACCCTATCCGTGAACCTTAACCCTGACCCTAACCATTACCCGCACCCAAGCATTTAACCCTGACCCTAACCCTAATCCTTAATGCTAATCTTAACACTAAACCCTAACCTAAGCCCAACACTTAACCCTAATCCTATCCCTTAACCCTAACCCTAACCCTAACCCTAATGCTACCCCCTAAATGTAACCCTAACCGTGACCAGTAAACCTAACCCTAACCTCTAACACAAACCATAGCACATAACTCTAACCCTAAAACTAACCCTAACCCTAACCATAAACCCTAACTCTTAACCTTAACCCTAAGCATTAACTCTCACGCTAACCTTTAATCCTAACCCCAATCCTAATCTTCAAACCTAAACCTAACACTTAACCCTAACCCTGTACCAAACCCTAACCTCTCATCTTAACCCTAACCGTAAACCTCAACCCTAAACCAAAGTGTAACCGTTAAACCTAAGAGTAACCTTTAACCCTAACCCTAATCCCTAACCCTAAGCCCTCACACTAACACTAAACTTCATCCTTAACCCTAACCAGAATCCTAATCCTAAGTCTAATTCTCAGACTTCTTGCTTTCTTAGAGTTTAGAAAGCCTGCAATCCTCCCATGCCATGCGTGAAAGGAGGCTCTACCACTGTGTCCTGCATGAAACCCACGGGCCCATACCCAGAATATGATAGAGTGGGTTCCCGGGTACAATCCCAGCCCCCTAAACTCCCCCCGCCCGCCTAATGCAGACAGGGCCCGTGCGCTAAGCATAAACAATACCTTTAACAGATAACCCTAACCCTGAACATAACACCCAACCCTGTTCCTATTTCTCCCCTTAACACGTAAACCTCACCGTGCGCCTAACTTTAACCTCTTATCCTAACGTTAATGCATAACCCACTTCCTGAGAACAAGCCCTATCCCATAATTCTAACCCTATCTCCTAGTCATCACTGTGACACCTAATCCCTAACCCTAATTCTAAACCGCTAACCCTAACCGTAACCCTACCTACTACCCTAACACTGACAGTAAACCTTACTTCTAACCCCAACGCTATGCCTAACAAAAAACCCTAACCCTTGACCCTAACCCCTAAGCCTTACCCTAACCCTTAACCCTAATTCTAATCCTAACCATTAAACCTAACCCTAGCTCTTAAAGCTAACCCTAAACCTTACCCTCACGACTAGACCTAACCCTGACACTAACCTAACACCTAACCCTAACCAGAACCCCTAAAGCTAACCCTGAACCCTATCCCTAACCCTAGCAGTAAACTTTAACCCTAAACCTAAGCACAACCCGTAACATTAATCCTATCCTTTTACCCTAAAACTAACCCCTAAACCTAACCCCTATACCTCACCCTAACTCTAACCCCAATCCTAATTCTAACCATACCCCTTCCTAAAACACTAACTCCTAACCGCTAACCCTAACACTAACCAAAAACCCTAATCACTAATCCCTAACCCTAACGCTTAACTTTTACCCTAACCGTTAACCCTCACCCTAAATCTTAACACTGAACCTAACCTTAACCTTTAACTCTTAGCCTAACCCTTAACCCTACATTAAGGAAGACCCTTAATGCTAATGGGATCCCTTATCCCTAACCCTAACACTACAGCTAAAAATAACCCTAACCTTGGATCCTTAAACCTAACCCCTAACACTTACTTTAACCCCAAACCCTAACCCTAATGCTAAGCATTAAACCTAACCCTATCTCTTAACCCTAACGCTAGCCCTTACCCTAACGCCTAGATCTAACCCTAAATCTAACCTACCGCCTAATCCTAACCTTAAGCCCTAATGCTAACACTAACCCTGAACCCTAAACCTACCCGTAACCCTTAACACTAACCCTATCCGTGAAGCTAAACCCGAACCCTGACCCTAACCATTACCCGCACCCAAGCATTTATCCCTGATTCTAACCCTAATCCTTAATGTTAAACCTAACACTAAAACCTAACCCTAAGCCCAACACTTAACCGTAATCCTATCCCTTAACCCTAACCCTAACCCTAATGCTAACCCCTAAACCTAACCCTAACCGTGACCAGTAAACCTAACCCTAACCTCTAACACAAACCATAGCACATAACTCTAACCCTAAAACTAACCCTAACCCTAACCCTAAACCCTAACGCTTTACCTTAACCCTAAGCGTTAACTCTCACGCTAACCTTTAATCCTAACCCTAATCCTAATCTTCAACCGTAAACCTAATACTTAACCCTAACCCTGTACCAAACCCTAACCCCTCATCTTAACCCTAACCGTAAACTTCAACCCTAAACCAAAGTGTAACCGTTAAAACTAAGAGTAACCTTTAACCCTAACCCTAATCCCTAACCCTAAGCCCTCACCCTAACACTAAACTTCATCCTTAACCCTAACCAGAATCCTAACCCTAAATCTAATTCTCAGACTTCTTGCTTTCTTAGAGTTTAGAAAGCCTGCAATCCTCCCATGCCATGCGTGAAAGGAGGCTCTACCACTGTGTCCTGCATGAAACCCACGGGCCCATACCCAGAGTATGATAGAGTGGGTTCCCGGGTACAATCCCAGCCCCCTAAACTCCCCCCGCCCGCCTAATGCAGACAGGGCCCGTGCGCTAAGCATAAACAATACCTTAAACAGATAACCCTAACCCTGAACATAACACCCAACCCTGTTCCTATTTCTCCCCTTAACACGTAAACCTCACCGTGCGCCTAACTTTAACCTCTTATCCTAACGTTAATGCATAACCCATTTCCTGAGAACAACCCCTATCCCATAATTCTAACCCTATCTCCTAGTCATCACTGTGACACCTAATCCCTAACCCTAATTCTAAACCGCTAACCCTAACCGTAACCCTACCTACAACCCTAACACTGACAGTAACCCTTACTTCTAACCCCAACGCTATGCCTAACAAAAACCCTAACCCTTGACCCTAACCCTTCACCCTAACCCCTAAGCCTTACCCTAACCCTTAAACCTAATCCTAATCCTAACCATTAAACCTAACCCTAGCTCTTAAAGCTAACCCTAAACCTTACCCTCACGACTAGACCTAACCCTGACACTAACCTAACACCTAACACTAACGAGAACCACTAAAGCTAACCCTGAACCCTATCCCTAACCCTAGCAGTAAACTTTAACCCTAAACCTAAGCCCAACCCGTAACCCTAATCCTATCCTTTTACCCTAAAACTAACCCCTAAACCTAACCCCTATACCTCACCCTAACTCTAACCCCAATCCTAATTCTAACCATACCCCTTCCTAAAACACTAACTCCTAACCGCTAACACTAACACTAACCAAAAACCCTAATCACTAATCCCTATCCCTAACGCTTAACCTTTAGCCTAACCGTTAACCCTCACCCTAAATCTTAACACTGACCCTAACCTTAACCTTTAACTCTAAGCCTAACCCTTAACCCTACAGTAAGGAAGACCCTTAATGCTAATGGGATCCCTTATCCCTAACCCTAACACTACAGCTAAAAATAACCCTAACTTTGGATCCTTAAACCTAACCCTTAACACTTACTTTAACCCCAAACCCTAACCCTAATACTAAGCATTAAACCTAACCCTATCTCTTAACCATAACGCTAGCCCTTACCCTAACGCCTAGATCTAACACTAAATGTAACCTACCGCCTAATCCTAAACTTAAGCCCTAATGCTAACACTAACCCTGAACCCTAAACCTACCCGTAACCCTTAACACTAACCCTATCCGTGAACCTTAACCCTGACCCTAACCATTACCCGCCCCCAAGCATTTAACCCTGATTCTAACCCTAATCCTTAATGATAAGCCTAACACTAAACCCTAACCTAAGCCCAACACTTAACCCTAATCCTATCCCTTAACCCTAACCCTAACCCTAATGCTACCCCCTAAATGTAACCCTAACCGTGACCAGTAAACCTAACCCTAACCTCTAACACAAACCATAGCACATAACTCTAACCCTAAAACTAACCCTAACCCTAACCCTAACCCTAAACCCTAACTCATAACCTTAACCCTAAGGGTTAACTCTCACGCTAACCATTAATCCTAACCCTAATCCTAATCTTCAACCCTAAACCTATCACTTAACCCTAACCCTGTACCAAACCCTAACCCCTCATCTTAACCCTAACCGTAAACCTCAACCCTAAACCAAAGTGTAACCGTTAAACCTAAGAGTAACCTTTAACCCTAACCCTATTCCCTAACCCTAAGCCCTCACCCTAACACTAAACTTCATCCTTAACCCTAACCAGAATCCTAACCCTAAATCTCATTCTCAGACTTCTTGCTTCTTAGAGTTTAGAAAGCCTGCAGTCCTCCCATGCCATGCGTGAAAGGAGGCTCTACCACTGTGTCCTGCATGAAACCCACGGGCCCATACACAGAGTATGATAGAGTGGGTTCCCGGGTACAATCCCAGCCCCCTAAACTCCCCCCGCCCGCCTAATGCAGACAGGGCCCGTGCGCTAAGCATAAACAATACCTTTAACAAATAACCCTAACCCTCAACATAACACCCAACCCTGTTCCTATTTCTCCCCTTAACACGTAAACCTCACCGTGCGCCTAACTTTAACCTCTTATCCTAACGTTAGTGCATAACCCATTTCCTGAGAACAACCCCTATCCCATAATTCTAACCCTATCTCCTAGTCATCACTGTCACACCTAATCCCTAACCCTAATTCTAAACCGCTAACCCTAACCGTAACCCTACCTACAACCCTAACACTGACAGTAACCCTTACTTCTAACCCCAACGCTATGCCTAACAAAAACCCTAACCCTTGACCCAAACCCTTCACCCTAACCCCTAAGCCTTACCCTAACCCTTAACCCTAATCCTAATCCTAACCATTAAACCTAACCCTAGCTCTTAAAGCTAACCCTAAACCTTACCCTCACGACTAGACCTAACCCTGACACTAACCTAACACCTAACCCTAACCAGAACCCCTAAAGCTAACCCTGAACCCTATCCCTAACCCTAGCAGTAAACTTTAACCCTAAACCTAAGCCCAACCCGTAACCCCAATCCTATCCTTTTACCCTAAAACTAACCCCTAAACCTAACGCCTATACCTCACCCTAACTCTAACCCCAATCCTAATTCTAACCATACCCCTTCATAAAACACTAACTCCTAACCGCTAACCCTAACACTAACCAAAAACCCTAATCACTAATCCCTAACCCTAATGCTTAACCTTTACCCTAACCGTTAACCCTCACCCTAAATCTTAACACTGACCCTAACCTTAACCTTTAACTCTAAGCCTAACCCTTAATCCTACAGTAAGGAAGACCCTTAATGCTAATGGGATCCCTTATCCCTAACCCTAACACTACAGGTAAAAATAACCCTAACCTTGGATCCTTAAACCTAACCCCTAACACTTACTTTAACCCCAAACCCTAACCCTAATCCTAAGCATTATACCTAACCCTACCTCTTAACCCTAACGCTAGCCCTTACCCTAACGCCTAGATCTAACCCTAAATCTAACCTACCGCCTAATCCTCACCTTAAGCACTAATGATAAAACTAACCCTGAACCCTAAACCTACCCGTAACCCTTAACACTAACCCTATCCGTGAACCTTAACCCTGACCCTAACCATTACCCGCACCCAAGCATTTAACCATGACCCTAAACCTAATCCTTAATGCTAATACTAACACTAAACCCTAACCCTAAGCCCAACACTTATCCCTAATCCTATCCCTTAACCCTAACCCTAACCCTAATGCTACCCCCTAAACGTAACCCTAACCGTGACCAGTAAACCTAACCCTAACCTCTAACAGAAACCATAGCACATAACTCTAAACCTAAAACTAACCCTAACCCTAAACCTAACCCTAAACCCTAACTCTTAACCTTAACCCTAAGAGTTAACTCTCACGCTAACAATTAATCCTAACCCTAATCCTAATCTCCAACCCTAAACCTAACACTTAACCCTAACCCTGTACCACACCCTAACCCCTCATCTTAACCCTAACCGTAAACCTCAACCCTAAACCAAAGTGTAACCGTTAAACCTAAGAGTAACCTTTAACCCTAACCCTATTCCCTAACCCTAAGCCCTCATCCTAACACTAAACTTCATCCTTAACCCTAACCATAATCCTAACCCTAAATCTAATTCTCAGACTTCTTGCTTTCTTAGAGTTTAGAAAGCCTGCAATCCTCCCATGCCATGCGTGAAAGGAGGCTCTACCACTGTGTCCTCCATGAAACCCACGGGCCCATACCCAGAGTATGATAGAGTGGGTTCGCAGGTACAATCCCAGCCCCCTAAACTCCCCCCGCCCGCCTAATGCAGACAGGGCCCGTGCGCTAAGCATAAACAATACCTTTAACAGATAACCCTAACCCTGAACATAACACCCAACCCTGTTGCTATTTCTCCCCTTAACACGTAAACCTCACCGTGCGCCTAATTTTAACCTCTTATCCTAACGTTAATGCATAACTCATTTCCTGAGAACAACCCCTATCCCATAATTCTAACCCTATCTCCTAGTCATCACTCTGACACCTAATCCCTAACCCTAATTCTAAACCGCTAACCCTAACCGTAACCCTACCTACAACCCTAACACTGACAGTAACCCTTACTTCTAACCCCAACGCTATGCCTAACAAAAACCCTAACCCTTGACCCTAACCCTTCACCTTAACCCCTAAGCCTTACCCTAACCCTTAACCCTAATCCTAATCCTAACCATTAAACCTAACCCTAGCTCTTAAAGCTAACCCTAAACCTTACCCTCACGACTAGACCTAACCCTGACACTAACCTAACACCTAACCCTAACCAGAACCCCTAAAGCTAACCCTGAACCCTATCCCTAACCCTAGCAGTAAACTTTAACCCTAAACCTAAGCCCAACCCGTAACCCTAATCCTATCCTTTTACCCTAAAACTAACCCCTAAACCTAACCCCTATACCTCACCCTAACTCTAACCCCAATCCTAATTCTAACCATACCCCTTCCTAAAACACTAACTCCTAACCGCTAACCCTAACACTAACCAAAAACCCTAATCACTAATCCCTAACCCAGCGCTAAACCTTTACCCTAACCGTTAACCCTCACCGTAAAACTTAACACTGACCCTAACCTTAACCTTTAACTCTAAGCCTAACCCTTAACCCTACAGTAAGGAAGACCCTTAATGCTAATGGGATCCCTTATCCCTAACCCTAACACTACAGGTAAAAATAACCCTAACCTTGGATCCTTAAACCTAACCCCTAACACTTACTTTAACCCCAAACCCTAACCCTAATCCTAAGTATTAAACCTAACCCAATCTCTTAACCCTAACGCTAGCCCTTAACCTAATGCCTAGATCTAACCCTAAATCTAACCTACCGCCTAATCCTAACCTTAAGCCCTAATGCTAACACTAACCCTGAACCCTAAACCTACGCGTAACCCTTAACACTAACCCTATCCGTTAACCTAAACCCTGACCATAACCATTACCCGCACCCAAGCATTTAACCCTGACCCTAACCCTAATCCTTAATGCTAATCTTAACACTAAACCCTAACCTAAGCCCAACACTTAACCCTAATCCTATCCCTTAACCCTAACCCTAACCCTAACCCTAATGATAACCACTAAACGTAACCCTAACCGTGACCAGTCAACCTAACCCTAACCTCTAACACAAACCATAGCACATAACTCTAACCCTAAAACTAACCCTAACCCTAACCATAAACCCTAACTCTTAACCTTAACCCTAAGCATTAACTCTCACGCTAACCTTTAATCCTAACCCCAATCCTAATCTTCAAACCTAAACCTAACACTTAACCCTAACCCTGTACCAAACCCTAACCTCTCATCTTAACCCTAACCGTAAACCTCAACCCTAAACCAAAGTGTAACCGTTAAACCTAAGAGTAACCTTTAACCCTAACCCTAATCCCTAACCCTAAGCCCTCACACTAACACTAAACTTCATCCTTAACCCTAACCAGAATCCTAATCCTAAGTCTAATTCTCAGACTTCTTGCTTTCTTAGAGTTTAGAAAGCCTGCAATCCTCCCATGCCATGCGTGAAAGGAGGCTCTACCACTGTGTCCTGCATGAAACCCACGGGCCCATACCCAGAATATGATAGAGTGGGTTCCCGGGTACAATCCCAGCCCCCTAAACTCCCCCCGCCCGCCTAATGCAGACAGGGCCCGTGCGCTAAGCATAAACAATACCTTTAACAGATAACCCTAACCCTGAACATAACACCCAACCCTGTTCCTATTTCTCCCCTTAACACGTAAACCTCACCGTGCGCCTAACTTTAACCTCTTATCCTAACGTTAATGCATAACCCACTTCCTGAGAACAAGCCCTATCCCATAATTCTAACCCTATCTCCTAGTCATCACTGTGACACCTAATCCCTAACCCTAATTCTAAACCGCTAACCCTAACCGTAACCCTACCTACTACCCTAACACTGACAGTAAACCTTACTTCTAACCCCAACGCTATGCCTAACAAAAAACCCTAACCCTTGACCCTAACCCCTAAGCCTTACCCTAACCCTTAACCCTAATTCTAATCCTAACCATTAAACCTAACCCTAGCTCTTAAAGCTAACCCTAAACCTTACCCTCACGACTAGACCTAACCCTGACACTAACCTAACACCTAACCCTAACCAGAACCCCTAAAGCTAACCCTGAACCCTATCCCTAACCCTAGCAGTAAACTTTAACCCTAAACCTAAGCACAACCCGTAACATTAATCCTATCCTTTTACCCTAAAACTAACCCCTAAACCTAACCCCTATACCTCACCCTAACTCTAACCCCAATCCTAATTCTAACCATACCCCTTCCTAAAACACTAACTCCTAACCGCTAACCCTAACACTAACCAAAAACCCTAATCACTAATCCCTAACCCTAACGCTTAACTTTTACCCTAACCGTTAACCCTCACCCTAAATCTTAACACTGAACCTAACCTTAACCTTTAACTCTTAGCCTAACCCTTAACCCTACAGTAAGGAAGACCCTTAATGCTAATGGGATCCCTTATCCCTAACCCTAACACTACAGGTAAAAATAACCCTAACCTTGGATCCTTAAACCTAACCCCTAACACTTACTTTAACCCCAAACCCTAACCCTAATCCTAAGCATTAAACCTAACCCTATCTCTTAACCCTAACGCTAGCCCTTACCCTAACGCCTAGATCTAACCCTAAATCTAACCTACCGCCTAATCCTAACCTTCAGCCCTAATGCTAACACTAACCCTGAACCCTAAACCTACCCGTAACCCTTAACACTAACCCTATCCGTGAACCTAAACCCTGAACCTAACCATTACCCGCACCCAAGCATTTAACCCTGACCGTAACCCTAATCCTTAATGCTAACCTTAACACTAAACCCTAACCCTAAGCCCAACACTTAACCCTAATCCTATACCTTAACCCTAACCCTAACCCTAACCCTATCTCCTAGTCATCACTGTGACACCTAATCCCTAACCCTAATTCTAAACCGCTAACCCTAACCGTAACCCTACCTACAACCCTAACACTGACAGGAACCCTTACTTCTAACCCCAACGCTATGCCTAACAAAAACCCTAACCCTTCACCCTAACCCTTCACCCTAACCCCTAAGCCTTACCCTAATCCTTAACCCTAATCCTAATCCTAAACATTAAACCTAACCCTAGCTCTTAAAGCTAACCCTAAACCTTACCCTCACGACTAGACCTAACCCTGACACTAACCTAACACCTAACCCTAACCAGAACCCCTAAAGCTAACCCTGAACCCTATCCCTAACCCCAGCAGTAAACTTTAACCCTAAACCTAAGCCCAACCCGTAACCCTAATCCTATCCTTTTACCCTAAAACTAACCCCTAAACCTAACCCCTATACCTCACCCTAACTCTAACCCCAATCCTAATTCTAACCATACCCCTTCCTAAAACACTAACTCCTAACCGCTAACCCTAACACTAACCAAAAACCCTAATCACTAATCCCTAACCCAGCGCTAAACCTTTACCCTAACCGTTAACCCTCACCGTAAAACTTAACACTGACCCTAACCTTAACCTTTAACTCTAAGCCTAACCCTTAACCCTACAGTAAGGAAGACCCTTAATGCTAATGGGATCCCTTATCCCTAACCCTAACACTACAGGTAAAAATAACCCTAACCTTGGATCCTTAAACCTAACCCCTAACACTTACTTTAACCCCAAACCCTAACCCTAATCCTAAGTATTAAACCTAACCCAATCTCTTAACCCTAACGCTAGCCCTTAACCTAATGCCTAGATCTAACCCTAAATCTAACCTACCGCCTAATCCTAACCTTAAGCCCTAATGCTAACACTAACCCTGAACCCTAAACCTACGCGTAACCCTTAACACTAACCCTATCCGTTAACCTAAACCCTGACCATAACCAATACCCGCACCCAAGCATTTAACCCTGACCCTAACCCTAATCCTTAATGCTAATCTTAACACTAAACCCTAACCTAAGCCCAACACTTAACCCTAATCCTATCCCTTAACCCTAACCCTAACCCTAACCCTAATGATAACCACTAAACGTAACCCTAACCGTGACCAGTCAACCTAACCCTAACCTCTAACACAAACCATAGCACATAACTCTAACCCTAAAACTAACCCTAACCCTAACCATAAACCCTAACTCTTAACCTTAACCCTAAGCATTAACTCTCACGCTAACCTTTAATCCTAACCCCAATCCTAATCTTCAAACCTAAACCTAACACTTAACCCTAACCCTGTACCAAACCCTAACCTCTCATCTTAACCCTAACCGTAAACCTCAACCCTAAACCAAAGTGTAACCGTTAAACCTAAGAGTAACCTTTAACCCTAACCCTAATCCCTAACCCTAAGCCCTCACACTAACACTAAACTTCATCCTTAACCCTAACCAGAATCCTAATCCTAAGTCTAATTCTCAGACTTCTTGCTTTCTTAGAGTTTAGAAAGCCTGCAATCCTCCCATGCCATGCGTGAAAGGAGGCTCTACCACTGTGTCCTGCATGAAACCCACGGGCCCATACCCAGAATATGATAGAGTGGGATCCCGGGTACAATCCCAGCCCCCTAAACTCCCCCCGCCCGCCTAATGCAGACAGGGCCCGTGCGCTAAGCATAAACAATACCTTTAACAGATAACCCTAACCCTGAACATAACACCCAACCCTGTTCCTATTTCTCCCCTTAACACGTAAACCTCACCGTGCGCCTAACTTTAACCTCTTATCCTAACGTTAATGCATAACCCATTTCCTGAGAACAACCCCTATCCCATAATTCTAACCCTATCTCCTAGTCATCACTGTGACACCTAATCCCTAACCCTAATTCTAAACCGCTAACCCTAACCGTAACCCTACCTACTACCCTAACACTGACAGTAAACCTTACTTCTAACCCCAACGCTATGCCTAACAAAAAACCCTAACCCTTGACCCTAACCCCTAAGCCTTACCCTAACCCTTAACCCTAATTCTAATCCTAACCATTAAACCTAACCCTAGCTCTTAAAGCTAACCCTAAACCTTACCCTCACGACTAGACCTAACCCTGACACTAACCTAACACCTAACCCTAACCAGAACCCCTAAAGCTAACCCTGAACCCTATCCCTAACCCTAGCAGTAAACTTTAACCCTAAACCTAAGCACAACCCGTAACCTTAATCCTATCCTTTTACCCTAAAACTAACCCCTAAACCTAACCCCTATACCTCACCCTAACTCTAACCCCAATCCTAATTCTAACCATACCCCTTCATAAAACACTAACTCCTAACCGCTAACCCTAACACTAACCAAAAACCCTAATCACTAATCCCTAACCCTAACGCTTAACTTTTACCCTAACCCTTAACCCTCACCCTAAATCTTAACACTGAACCTAACCTTAACCTTTAACTCTTAGCCTAACCCTTAACCCTACAGTAAGGAAGACCCTTAATGCTAATCGGATCCCTTATCCCTAACCCTAACACTACAGCTAAAAATAACCCTAACCTTGGATCCTTAAACCTAACCCCTAACACTTACTTTAACCCCAAACCCTAACCCTAATCCTAAGCATTAAACCTAACGCTATCTCTTAACCCTAACGCTAGCCCTTACCCTAACGCCTAGATCTAACCCTAAATCTAACCTACCGCCTAATCCTAACCTTCAGCCCTAATGCTAACACTAACCCTGAACCCTAAACCTACCCGTAACCCTTAACACTAACCCTATCCGTGAACCTAAACCCTGAACCTAACCATTACCCGCACCCAAGCATTTAACCCTGACCGTAACCCTAATCCTTAATGCTAACCTTAACACTAAACCCTAACCCTAAGCCCAACACTTAACCCTAATCCTATACCTTAACCCTAACCCTAACCCTAACCCTATCTCCTAGTCATCACTGTGACACCTAATCCCTAACCCTAATTCTAAACCGCTAACCCTAACCGTAACCCTACCTACAACCCTAACACTGACAGGAACCCTTACTTCTAACCCCAACGCTATGCCTAACAAAAACCCTAACCCTTCACCCTAACCCTTCACCCTAACCCCTAAGCCTTACCCTAATCCTTAACCCTAATCCTAATCCTAAACATTAAACCTAACCCTAGCTCTTAAAGCTAACCCTAAACCTTACCCTCACGACTAGACCTAACCCTGACACTAACCTAACACCTAACCCTAACCAGAACCCCTAAAGCTAACCCTGAACCCTATCCCTAACCCCAGCAGTAAACTTTAACCCTAAACCTAAGCCCAACCCGTAACCCTAATCCTATCCTTTTACCCTAAAACTAACCCCTAAACCTAACCCCTATACCTCACCCTAACTCTAACCCCAATCCTAATTCTAACCATACCCCTTCCTAAAACACTAACTCCTAACCGCTAACCCTAACACTAACCAAAAACCCTAATCACTAATCCCTAACCCAGCGCTAAACCTTTACCCTAACCGTTAACCCTCACCGTAAAACTTAACACTGACCCTAACCTTAACCTTTAACTCTAAGCCTAACCCTTAACCCTACAGTAAGGAAGACCCTTAATGCTAATGGGATCCCTTATCCCTAACCCTAACACTACAGCTAAAAATAACCCTAACCTTGGATCCTTAAACCTAACCCCTAACACTTACTTTAACCCCAAACCCTAACCCTAATCCTAAGTATTAAACCTAACCCAATCTCTTAACCCTAACGCTAGCCCTTAACCTAATGCCTAGATCTAACCCTAATCTAACCTACCGCCTAATCCTAACCTTAAGCCCTAATGCTAACACTAACCCTGAACCCTAAACCTACGCGTAACCCTTAACACTAATCCTATCCGTTAACCTAAACCCTGACCATAACCTTTACCCGCACCCAAGCATTTAACCCTGACCCTAACCCTAATCCTTAATGCTAATCTTAACACTAAACCCTAACCTAAGCCCAACACTTAACCCTAATCCTATCCCTTAACCCTAACCCTAACCCTAACCCTAATGATAACCCCTAAACGTAACCCTAACCGTGACCAGTAAACCTAACCCTAACCTCTAACACAAACCATAGCACATAAATCTAACCCTAAAACTAACCCTAACCCTAACCATAAACCCTAACTCTTAACCTTAACCCTAAGCATTAACTCTCACGCTAACCTTTAATCCTAACCCCAATCCTAATCTTCAACCCTAAACCTAACACTTAACCCTAACCCTGTACCAAACCCTAACCTCTCATCTTAACCCTAACCGTAAACCTCAACCCTAAACCAAAGTGTAACCGTTAAACCTAAGAGTAACCTTTAACCCTAACCCTAATCCCTAACCCTAAGCCCTCACCCTAACACTAAACTTCATCCTTAACCCTAACCAGAATCCTAATCCTAAGTCTAATTCTCAGACTTCTTGCTTTCTTAGAGTTTAGAAAGCCTGCAATCCTCCCATGCCATGCGTGAAAGGAGGCTCTACCACTGTGTCCTGCATGAAACCCACGGGCCCATACCCAGAATATGATAGAGTGGTTTCCCGGGTACAATCCCAGCCCCCTAAACTCCCCCCGCCCGCCTAATGCAGACAGGGCCCGTGCGCTAAGCATAAACAATACCTTTAACAGATAACCCTAACCCTGAACATAACACCCAACCCTGTTCCTATTTCTCCCCTTAACACGTAAACCTCACCGTGTGCCTAACTTTAACCTCTTATCCTAACGTTAATGCATAACCCATTTCCTGAGAACAACCCCTATCCCATAATTCTAACCCTATCTCCTAGTCATCACTGTGACACCTAATCGCTAACCCTAATTCTAAACCGCTAACCCTAACCGTAACCCTACCTACAACCCTAACACTGACAGTAAACCTTACTTCTAACCCCAACGCTATGCCTAACAAAAAACCCTAACCCTTGACCCTAACCCCTAAGCCTTACCATAACCCTTAACCCTAATTCTAATCCTAACCATTACACCTAACCCTAGCTCTTAAAGCTAACCCTAAACCTTACCCTCACGACTAGACCTAACCCTGACACTAACCTAACACCTAACCCTAACCAGAACCCCTAAAGCTAACCCTGAACCCTATCCCTAACCCTAGCAGTAAACTTTAACCCTAAACCTAAGCACAACCCGTAACCTTAATCCTATCCTTTTACCCTAAAACTAACCCCTAAACCTAACCCCTATACCTCACCCTAACTCTAACCCCAATCCTAATTCTAACCATACCCCTTCATAAAACTCTAACTCCTAACCGCTAGCGCTAACACTAACCAAAAACCCTAATCACTAATCCCTAACCCTAATGCTTAACCTTTACCCTAACCGTTAACCCTCACCCTAAATCTTAACACTGACCCTAACCTTAACCTTTGACTCTAAGCCTAACCCTTAACCCTACAGGAAGGAAGACCCTTAATGCTAATGGGATCCCTTATCCCTAACCCTAACACTACAGCTAAAAGTAACCCTAACCTTGGATCCTTAAACCTAACCCCTAACACTTACTTTAACCCCAAACCCTATCCCTAATCCTAAGCATTAAACCTAACCCTATCTCTTAACCCTAACGCTAGCCCTTACCCTAACGCCTAGATCTAACCCTAAATGTAACCTACCGCCTAATCCTAACCTTAAGCCCTAATGCTAACACTAACCCTGAACCCTAAACCTACCCGTAACCCTTAACACTAACCCTATCCGTGAACCTTAACCCTGACCCTAACCATTACCCGCACCCAAGCATTTAACCCTGACCCTAACCCTAATCCTTAATGCTAACCTTAACACTAAACCCTAACCCTAAGCCCAACACTTAACCCTAATCCTATCCCTTAACCCTAACCCTAACCCTAACCCTAATGCTAACCCCTAAACGTAACCCTAACCGTGACCAGTAAACCTAACCCTAACCTCTAACACAAACCATAGCACATAACTCTAACCCTAAAACTAACCCTAACCCTAACCCTAAACCCTAACTCTTAACCTTAACCCTAAGCGTTAACTCTCACGCTAACCTTTCATCCTAACCCTAATCCTAATCTTCAACCCTAAACCTAACACTTAACCCTAACCCTGTACCAAACCCTAACCCCTCATCTTAACCCTAACCGTAAACCTCAACCCTAAACCAAAGTGTAACCGTTAAACCTAAGAGTAACCTTTAACCCTAACCCTAATCGCTAACCCTAAGCCCTCACCCTAACACTAAACTTCATCCTTAACCCTAACCAGAATCCTAACCCTAAATCTAATTCTCAGACTTCTTGCTTTCTTAGAGTTTAGAAAGCCTGCAATCCTCCCATGCCATGCGTGAAAGGAGGCTCTACCACTGTGTCCTGCATGAAACCCACGGGCCCATACCCAGAGTATGATAGAGTGGGTTCCCGGGTACAATCCCAGCCCCCTAAACTCCCCCCGCCCGCCTAATGCAGACAGGGCACGTGCGCTAAGCATAAACAATACCTTTAACAGATAACCCTAACCCTGAACATAACACCCAACCCTGTTCCTATTTCTCCCCTTAACACGTAAACCTCACCGTGCGCCTAACTTTAACCTCTTATCCTAACGTTAATGCATAACCCATTTCCTGAGAACAACCCCTATCCCATAATTCTAACCCTATCTCCTAGTCATCACTGTGACACCTAATCCCTAACCCTAATTCTAAACCGCTAACCCTAACCGTAACCCTACCTACAACCCTAACACTGACAGTAACCCTTACTTCTAACCCCAACGCTATGCCTAACAAAAAACCCTAACCCTTGACCCTAACCCCTAAGCCTTACCCTAACCCTTAACCCTAATTCTAATCCTAACCATTAAACCAAACCCTAGCTCTTAAAGCTAACCCTAAACCTTACCCTCACGACTAGACCTAACGCTGACACTAACCTAACACCTAACCCTAA
Organism: Eulemur rufifrons; assembly: GCF_041146395.1. NCBI lineage: Eukaryota > Metazoa > Chordata > Mammalia > Primates > Lemuridae > Eulemur > Eulemur rufifrons. The sequence continues at coordinate 330,405 of NC_091002.1, forward strand.
CCAGAACCCCTAAAGCTAACCCTGAACCCTATCCCTAACCCCAGCAGTAAACTTTAACCCTAAACCTAAGCCCAACCCGTAACCCTAATCCTATCCTTTTACCCTAAAACTAACCCCTAAACCTAACCCCTATACCTCACCCTAACTCTAACCCCAATCCTAATTCTAACCATACCCCCTCCTAAAACACTAACTCCTAACCGCTAACCCTAACAATAACCAAAAACCCTAATCACTAATCCCTAACCCAGCGCTAAACCTTTACCCTAACCGTTAACCCTCACCGTAAAACTTAACACTGACCCTAACCTTAACCTTTAACTCTAAGCCTAACCCTTAACCCTACAGTAAGGAAGACCCTTAATGCTAATGGGATCCCTTATCCCTAACCCTAACACTACAGCTAAAAATAACCCTAACCTTGGATCCTTAAACCTAACCCCTAACACTTACTTTAACCCCAAACCCTAACCCTAATCCTAAGTATTAAACCTAACCCAATCTCTTAACCCTAACGCTAGCCCTTAACCTAATGCCTAGATCTAACCCTAATCTAACCTACCGCCTAATCCTAACCTTAAGCCCTAATGCTAACACTAACCCTGAACCCTAAACCTACGCGTAACCCTTAACACTAATCCTATCCGTTAACCTAAACCCTGACCATAACCTTTACCCGCACCCAAGCATTTAACCCTGACCCTAACCCTAATCCTTAATGCTAATCTTAACACTAAACCCTAACCTAAGCCCAACACTTAACCCTAATCCTATCCCTTAACCCTAACCCTAACCCTAACCCTAATGATAACCCCTAAACGTAACCCTAACCGTGACCAGTAAACCTAACCCTAACCTCTAACACAAACCATAGCACATAACTCTAACCCTAAAACTAACCCTAACCCTAACCATAAACCCTAACTCTTAACCTTAACCCTAAGCATTAACTCTCACGCTAACCTTTAATCCTAACCCCAATCCTAATCTTCAACCCTAAACCTAACACTTAACCCTAACCCTGTACCAAACCCTAACCTCTCATCTTAACCCTAACCGTAAACCTCAACCCTAAACCAAAGTGTAACCGTTAAACCTAAGAGTAACCTTTAACCCTAACCCTAATCCCTAACCCTAAGCCCTCACACTAACACTAAACTTCATCCTTAACCCTAACCAGAATCCTAATCCTAAGTCTAATTCTCAGACTTCTTGCTTTCTTAGAGTTTAGAAAGCCTGCAATCCTCCCATGCCATGCGTGAAAGGAGGCTCTACCACTGTGTCCTGCATGAAACCCACGGGCCCATACCCAGAATATGATAGAGTGGGTTCCCGGGTACAATCCCAGCCCCCTAAACTCCCCCCGCCCGCCTAATGCAGACAGGGCCCGTGCGCTAAGCATAAACAATACCTTTAACAGATAACCCTAACCCTGAACATAACACCCAACCCTGTTCCTATTTCTCCCCTTAACACGTAAACCTCACCGTGCGCCTAACTTTAACCTCTTATCCTAACGTTAATGCATAACACATTTCCTGAGAACAACCCCTATCCCATAATTCTAACCCTATCTCCTAGTCATCACTGTGACACCTAATCGCTAACCCTAATTCTAAACCGCTAACCCTAACCGTAACCCTACCTACAACCCTAACACTGACAGTAAACCTTACTTCTAACCCCAACGCTATGCCTAACAAAAAACCCTAACCCTTGACCCTAACCCCTAAGCCTTACCATAACCCTTAACCCTAATTCTAATCCTAACCATTACACCTAACCCTAGCTCTTAAAGCTAACCCTAAACCTTACCCTCACGACTAGACCTAACCCTGACACTAACCTAACACCTAACCCTAACCAGAACCCCTAAAGCTAACCCTGAACCCTATCCCTAACCCTAGCAGTAAACTTTAACCCTAAACCTAAGCACAACCCGTAACCTTAATCCTATCCTTTTACCCTAAAACTAACCCCTAAACCTAACCCCTATACCTCACCCTAACTCTAACCCCAATCCTAATTCTAACCATACCCCTTCATAAAACTCTAACTCCTAACCGCTAGCGCTAACACTAACCAAAAACCCTAATCACTAATCCCTAACCCTAACGCTTAACCTTTACCCTAACCGTTAACCCTCACCCTAAATCTTAACACTGACCCTAACCTTAACCTTTGACTCTAAGCCTAACCCTTAACCCTACAGGAAGGAAGACCCTTAATGCTAATGGGATCCCTTATCCCTAACCCTAACACTACAGCTAAAAGTAACCCTAACCTTGGATCCTTAAACCTAACCCCTAACACTTACTTTAACCCCAAACCCTATCCCTAATCCTAAGCATTAAACCTAACCCTATCTCTTAACCCTAACGCTAGCCCTTACCCTAACGCCTAGATCTAACCCTAAATCTAACCTACCGCCTAATCCTAACCTTAAGCCCTAATGCTAACACTAACCCTGAACCCTAAACCTACCCGTAACCCTTAACACTAACCCTATCCGTGAACCTTAACCCTGACCCTAACCATTACCCGCACCCAAGCATTTAACCCTGACCCTAACCCTAATCCTTAATGCTAACCTTAACACTAAACCCTAACCCTAAGCACAACACTTAACCCTAATCCTATCCCTTAACCCTAACCCTAACCCTAACCCTAATGCTAACCCCTAAACGTAACCCTAACCGTGACCAGTAAACCTAACCCTAACCTCTAACACAAACCATAGCACATAACTCTAACCCTAAAACTAACCCTAACCCTAACCCTAAACCCTAACTCTTAACCTTAACCCTAAGCGTTAACTCTCACGCTAACCTTTCATCCTAACCCTAATCCTAATCTTCAACCCTAAACCTAACACTTAACCCTAACCCTGTACCAAACCCTAACCCCTCATCTTAACCCTAACCGTAAACCTCAACCCTAAACCAAAGTGTAACCGTTAAACCTAAGAGTAACCTTTAACCCTAACCCTAATCCCTAACCCTAAGCCCTCACCCTAACACTAAACTTCATCCTTAACCCTAACCAGAATCCTAACCCTAAATCTAATTCTCAGACTTCTTGCTTTCTTAGAGTTTAGAAAGCCTGCAATCCTCCCATGCCATGCGTGAAAGGAGGCTCTACCACTGTGTCCTGCATGAAACCCACGGGCCCATACCCAGAGTATGATAGAGTGGGTTCCCGGGTACAATCCCAGCCCCCTAAACTCCCCCCGCCCGCCTAATGCAGACAGGGCACGTGCGCTAAGCATAAACAATACCTTTAACAGATAACCCTAACCCAGAACATAACACCCAACCCTGTTCCTATTTCTCCCCTTAACACGTAAACCTCACCGTGCGCCTAACTTTAACCTCTTATCCTAACGTTAATGCATAACCCATTTCCTGAGAACAACCCCTATCCCATAATTCTAACCCTATCTCCTAGTCATCACTGTGACACCTAATCCCTAACCCTAATTCTAAACCGCTAACCCTAACCGTAACCCTACCTACAACCCTAACACTGACAGTAACCCTTACTTCTAACCCCAACGCTATGCCTAACAAAAAACCCTAACCCTTGACCCTAACCCCTAAGCCTTACCCTAACCCTTAACCCTAATTCTAATCCTAACCATTAAACCAAACCCTAGCTCTTAAAGCTAACCCTAAACCTTACCCTCACGACTAGACCTAACGCTGACACTAACCTAACACCTAACCCTAACCAGAACCCCTAAAGCTAACCCTGAACCCTATCCCTAACCCCAGCAGTAAACTTTAACCCTAAACCTAAGCACAACCCGTAACCTTAATCCTATCCTTTTACCCTAAAACTAACCCCTAAACCTAACCCCTATACCTCACCCTAACTCTAACCCCAATCCTAATTCTAACCATACCCCTTCATAAAACACTAACTCCTAACCGCTAGCGCTAACACTAACCAAAAACCCTAATCACTAATCCCTAACCCTAAGGCTTAACCTTTACCCTAACCGTTAACCCTCACCCTAAATCTTAACACTGACCCTAACCTTAACCTTTTACTCTAAGCCTAACCCTTAACCCTACAGGAAGGAAGACCCTTAATGCTAATGGGATCCCTTATCCCTAACCCTAACACTACAGCTAAAAATAACCCTAACCTTGGATCCTTAAACCTAACCCCTAACACTTACTTTAACCCCAAACCCTAACCCTAATCCTAAGCATTAAACCTAACCCTATCTCTTAACCCTAACGCTAGCCCTTACCCTAACGCCTAGATCTAACCCTAAATCGAACCTACCGCCTAATCCTAACCTTAAGCCCTAATGCTAACACTAACCCTGAACCCTAAACCTACCCGTAACCCTTAACAATAACCCTATCCGTGAACCTTAACCCTGACCCTAACCATTACCCGCACCCAAGCATTTAACCCTGACCCTAACCCTAATCCTTAATGCTAACCTTAACACTAAACCCTAACCCTAAGCCCAACACTTATCCCTAATACTATCCCTTAACCCAACCCTAAAACTAATGGTAACCCCTAAACGTAACCCTAACCGTGACCAGTAAACCTAACCTTAACCTCTAACACAAACCATAGCACATAACTCTAACCCTAAAATTAACCCTAAAATTAACCCTAAACCCTAACTCTTAACCTTAACCCTAAGCGTTAACTCTCACGCTAACCTTTAATCCTAACCCTAATCCTAATCTTCAACCCTAAACCTAACACTTAACCCTAACCCTGTACCAAACCCTAACCCCTCATCTTAACCCTAACCGTAAACCTCAACCCTAAACCAAAGTGTAACCGTTAAACCTAAGAGTAACCTTTAACCCTAACCCTAATCCCTAACCCTAAGCCCTCACCCTAACACTAAACTTCATCCTGAACCCTAACCATAATCCTAACCCTAAATCTAATTCTCAGCCTTCTTGCTTTCTTAGAGTTTAGAAAGCCTGCAATCCTCCCATGCCATGCGTGAAAGGAGGCTCTACCACTGTGTCCTGCATGAAACCCACGGGCCCATACCCAGAGTATGATAGAGTGGGTTCCCGGGTACAATCCCAGCCCCCTAAACTCCCCCCGCCCGCCTCATGCAGACAGGGCCCGTGCGCTAAGCATAAACAATACCTTTAACAGATAACCCTAACCCTGAACATAACACCCAACCCTGTTCCTATTTCTCCCCTTAACACGTAAACCTCACCGTGCGCCTAACTTTAACCTCTTATCCTAACGTTAATGCATAACCCATTTCCTGAGAACAACCCCTATCCCATAATTCTAACCCTATCTCCTAGTCATCACTGTGACACCTAATCCCTAACCCTAATTCTAAACCGCTAACCCTAACCGTAACTCTACCTACAACCCTAACACTGACAGTAACCCTTACTTCTAACCCCAACGCTATGCCTAACAAAAACCCTAACCCTTGACCCTAACCCTTCACCCTAACCCCTAAGCCTTACCCTAACCCTTAACCCTAATCCTAATCCTAACCATTAAACCTAACCCTAGCTCTTAAAGCTAACCCTTAACCTTACCCTCACGGCCAGAGCTAACCCTGACACTAATTTCACACCAAACCCTAACCAGAAACCCTAAAGCTAACCATGAACCCTATCCCTAACCCCAGCAGTAAACTTTAACCCTAAACCTAAGCCCAACCCGTAACCCTAATCCTATCCTTTTACCCTAAAACTAACCCCTAAACCTAACCCCTATACCTCACCCTAACTCTAACCCCAATCCTAATTCTAACCATACCCCTTCATAAAACACTAACTCCTAACCGCTAACGCTAACACTAACCAAAAACCCTAATCACTAATCCCTAACCCTAATGCTTAACCTTTACCCTAACCGTTAACCCTCACCCTAAATCTTAACACTGACCCTAACCTTAACCTTTAACTCTAAGCCTAACCCTTAACCCTACAGTAAGGAAGACCTTTAATGCTAATGGGATCCCTTATCCCTAACCCTAACACTACAGCTAAAAATAACCCTAACCTTGGATCCTTAAACCTAACCCCTAACACTTACTTTAACCCCAAACCCTAACCCTAATCCGAAGCATTAAACCTAACCCTATCTCTTAACCCTAACGCTAGCCTTTACCCTAACGCCTAGATCTAACCCTAAATCTAACCTACCGCCTAATCCTAACTTTAAGCCCTAATGCTAACACTAACCGTGAACCCTAAACCTACCCGTAACCCTTAACACTAACCCTATCCGTGAACCTTAACCCTGACCCTAACCATTAACCCCACCCAAGCATTTAACCCTGATTGTCACCCTAATCCTTAATGATAAACCTAACACTAAACCCTAACCCTAAGCCCAACACTTATATTAATCCTATCCCTTAACCCTAACCCTAACCCAAAGCTGCCCCCTAAACGTAACCCTAACCGTGACCACTAAACCTAACCCTAACCTCTAACACAAACCATAGCACTTAACTGTAACCCTAAAACTAACCCTAACCCTAACACTAAACCCTAACTCTTAACCTTAACCCTAAGCGTTAACTCTCACGCTAACCTTTCATCCTAACCCTAATCCTAATCTTCAACCCTAAACCTAACACTTAACCCTAACCCTGTACCAAACCCTAACCCCTCATCTTAGCCCTAACCGTAAACCTCAACCCTAAACCAAAGTGTAACCGTTAAACCTAAGAGTAACCTTTAACCCTAACCCTAATCCCTAACCCTAGGCCCTCACCCTAACACTAAACTTCATCCTTAACCCTAACCAGAATCCTAACCCTAAATCTAATTCTCAGACTTCTTGCTTTCTTAGAGTTTAGAAAGCCTGCAATCCTCCCATGCCATGCGTGAAAGGAGGCTCTACCACTGTGTCCTGCATGAAACCCACGGGCCCATACCCAGAGTATGATAGAGTGGGTTCCCGGGTACAATCCCAGCCCCCTAAACTCCCCCCGCCCGCCTAATGCAGACAGGGCCCGTGCGCTAAGCATAAACAATACCTTTAACAGATAACCCTAACCCTGAACATAACACCCAACCCTGTTCCTATTTCTCCCCTTAACACGTAAACCTCACCGTGCGCCTAACTTTAACCTCTTATCCTAACGTTAATGCATAACACATTTCCTGAGAACAACCCCTATCCCATAATTCTAACCCTATCTCCTAGTCATCACTGTGACACCTAATCCCTAACCCTAATTCTAAACCGCTAACCCTAACCGTAACCCTACCTAGAACCCTAACACTGACAGGAACCCTTACTTCTAACCCCAACGCTATGCCTAACAAAAACCCTAACCCTTCACCCTAACCCCTAAGCCTTACCCTAACCCTTAACCCTAATCCTAATCCTAACCATTAAACCTAACTCTAGCTCTTAAAGCTCACCCTAAACCTTACCCTCACGACTAGACCTAACCCTGACACTAACCTAACACCTAACCCTAACCAGAACCCCTAAAGCTAACCCTGAACCCTATCCCTAACCCCAGCAGTAAACTTTAACCCTAAACCTAAGCCCAACCCGTAACCCTAATCCTATCCTTTTACCCTAAAACTAACCCCTAAACCTAACCCCTATACCTCTCCCTAACTCTAACCCCAATCCTAATTCTAACCATACCCCTTCATAAAACTCTAACTCCTAACCGCTAACGCTAACACTAACCAAAAACCCTAATCACTAATCCCTAACACTAACGCTTAACCTTTACCCTAACCGTTAACCCTCACCCTAAATCTTAACACTGACCCTAACCTTAACCTTTGACTCTAAGCCTAACCCTTAACCCTACAGGAAGGAAGACCCTTAATGCTAATGGGATCCCTTATCCCTAACCCTAACACTACAGCTAAAAATAACCCTAACCTTGGATCTTTAAACCTAACCCCTAACACTTACTTTAACCCCAAACCCTAACCCTAATCCTAAGCATTAAACCTAACCCTATCTCTTAACCCTAACGCTAGCCCTTACCCTAACGCCTAGATCTAACCCTAAATCTAACCTACCGCCTAATCCTAACCTTAAGCCCTAATGCTAACACTAACCCTGAACCCTAAACCTACCCGTAACCCTTAACACTAACCCTATCCGTGAACCTTAACCCTGACCCTAACCATTACCCGCACCCAAGCATTGAACCCTGACCCTAACCCTAATCCTTAATGCTAACCTTAACACTAAACCCTAACCCTAAACCCAACACTTAACCCTAATCCTATCCCTTAACCCTAACCCTAACCCTGACCCTAATGCTAACCCCTAAACGTAACCCTATCCATGACCACTAAACCTAACCCTAACCTCTAACACAAACCATAGCACATAACTCTAACCCTAAAACTAACCCTAACCCTAATCCTAAACACTAACTCTTAACCTTAACCCTAAGCGTTAACTCACACGCTAACCTTTCATCCTAACCCTAATCCTAATCTTCAGACTTAAACCTAACACTTAACCCTAACCCTGTACCAAACCCTAACCCCTCATCTTAACCCTAACCGTAAACCTCAACCCTAAACCAAAGTGTAACCGTTAAACCTAAGAGTAACCTTTAACCCTAACCCTAATCCCTAACCCTAAGCCCTCACCCTAACACTAAACTTCATCCTTAACCCTAACCATAATCCTAACCCTAAATCTAATTCTCAGTCTTCTTGCTTTCTAAGAGTTTAGAAAGCCTGCAATCCTCCCATGCCATGCGTGAAAGGAGGCTCTACCACTGTGTCCTGCATGAAACCCACGGGCCCATACCCAGAGTATGATAGAGTGGGTTCCCGGGTACAATCCCAGCCCCCTAAACTCCCCCCGCCCGCCTAATGCAGACAGGGCCCGTGCGCTAAGCATAAACAATACCTTTCACAGATAACCCTAACCCTCAACATAACACCCAACCCTGTTCCTATTTCTCCCCTTAACACGTAAACCTCACCGTGCGCCTAACTTTAACCTCTTATCCTAACGTTAATGCATAACCCATTTTCTGAGAACAACCCCATCGCATAATTCTAACCCTATCTCCTATTCATCACTGTGACACCTAATCCCTAACCCTAATTCTAAACCACTAACCCTAACCGTAACTCTACCTACAACCCTAACACTGACAGTAACCCTTACTTCTAACCCCAAAGCTATGCCTAACAAAAACCCTAACCCTTGACCCTAACCCTTCACCCTAACCCCTAAGCCTTACCCTAACCCTTAACCCTAATCCTAATCCTAACCATTAAACCTAACCCTAGCTCTTAAAGCTAACCCTAAACCTTACCCTCACGACTAGACCTAACCCTGACACTAACCTAACACTTAACCCTAAACAGAATCCCTAAAGCTAACCCTGAACCCTATCCCTAATCCCAGCAGTAAACTTTAACCCTAAACCTAAGCCCAACCCGTAACCCTAATCCTATCCTTTTACCCTAAAACTAACCCCTAAACCTAACCCCTATACCTCACCCTAACTCTAACCCCAATCCTAATTCTAACCATACCCCTTCATAAAACACTAACTCCTAACCGCTAACGCTAACACTAACCAAAAACCCTAATCACTAATCCCTAACCCTAATGCTTAACCTTTACCCTAACCGTTAACCCTCACCCTAAATCTTAACACTGACCCTAACCTTAACCTTTAACTCTAAGCCTAACCCTTAACCCTACAGTAAGGAAGACCTTTAATGCTAATGGGATCCCTTATCCCTAACCCTAACACTACAGCTAAAAATAACCCTAACCTTGGATCTTTAAACCTAACCCCTAACACTTACTTTAACCCCAAACCCTAACCCTAATCCTAAGCATTAAACCTAACCCTATCTCTTAACCCTAACGCTAGCCCTTACCCTAACGCCTAGATCTAACCCTAAATCTAACCTACCGCCTAATCCTAACTTTAAGCCCTACTGCTAACACTAACCGTGAACCCTAAACCTACCCGTAACCCTTAACACTAACCCTATCCGTGAACCTTAACCCTGACCCTAACCATTACCCGCACCCAAGCATTTAACCCTGATTGTCACCCTCATCCTTAATGATACACCTAACACTAAACCCTAACCCTAAGCCCAACACTTAAACTAATCCTATCCCTTAACCCTAACCCTAACCCTAATGCTGCCCCCTAAACGTAACACTAACCGTGACCATTAAACCTAACCCTAACCTCTAACACAAACCATAGCACTTAACTGTAACCCTAAAACTAACCCTAACCCTAACACTAAACCCTAACTCTTAACCTTAACCCTAAGCGTTAACTCTCACGCTAACCTTTAATCCTAACCCTAATCCTAATCTTCAACCCTAAACCTAACACTTAACCCTAACCCTGTACCAAACCCTAACCCCTCATCTTAACCCTAACCGTAAACCTCAACCCTAAACCAAAGTGTAACCGTTAAACCTAAGAGTAACCTTTAACCCTAACCCTAATCCCTAACCCTAAGCCCTCACACTAACACTAAACTTCATCCTTAACCCTAACCAGAATCCTAACCCTAAATCTAATTCTCAGCCTTCTTGCTTTCTTAGAGTTTAGAAAGCCTGCAATCCTCCCATGCCATGCGTGAAAGGAGGCTCTACCACTGTGTCCTGCATGAAACCCACGGGCCCATACCCAGAGTATGATAGAGTGGGTTCCCGGGTACAATCCCAGCCCCCTAAACTCCCCCCGCCCGCCTAATGCAGACAGGGCCCGTGCGCTAAGCATAAACAATACCTTTAACAGATAACCCTAACCCTGAACATAACACCCAACCCTGTTCCTATTTCTCCCCTTAACACGTAAACCTCACCGTGCGCCTAACTTTAACCTCTTATCCTAACGTTAATGCATAACCCATTTCCTGAGAACAACCCCTATCCCATAATTCTAACCCTATCTCCTAGTCATCACTGTGACACCTAATCCATAACCCTAATTCTAAACCGCTAACCCTAACCGTAACCCTACCTACAACCCTAACACTGACAGTAACCCTTACTTCTAATCCCAACTCTATGCCTAACAAAAACCCTAACCCTTCACCCTAACCCCTAAGCCTTACCCTAACCCTTAACCCTAATCCTAATCCTAACCATTAAACCTAACTCTAGCTCTTAAAGCTAACCCTAAACCTTACCCTCACGACTAGACCTAACCCTGACACTAACCTAACACCTAACCCTAACCAGAACCCCTAAAGCTAACCCTGAACCCTATCCCTAACCCCAGCAGTAAACTTTAACCCTAAACCTAAGCCCAACCCGTAACCCTAATCCTATCCTTTTACCCTAAAACTAACCCCTAAACCTAACCCCTATACCTCTCCCTAACTCTAACCCCAATCCTAATTCTAACCATACCCCTTCATAAAACTCTAACTCCTAACCGCTAACGCTAACACTAACCAAAAACCCTAATCACTAATCCCTAACCCTAACGCTTAACCTTTACCCTAACCGTTAACCCTCACCCTAAATCTTAACACTGACCCTAACCTTAACCTTTGACTCTAAGCCTAACCCTTAACCCTACAGGAAGGAAGACCCTTAATGCTAATGGGATCCCTTATCCCTAACCCTAACACTACAGCTAAAAGTAACCCTAACCTTGGATCCTTAAACCTAACCCCTAACACTTACTTTAACCCCAAACCCTAACCCTAATCCTAAGCATTAAACCTAACCCTATCTCTTCACCCTAACGCTAGCCCTTACCCTAACGCCTAGATCTAACCCTAAATCTAACCTACCGCCTAATCCTAACCTTTAGCCCTAATGCTAACACTAACCCTGAACCCTAAACCTACCCGTAACCCTTAACACTAACCCTATCCGTGAACCTTAACCCTGACCCTAACCATTACCCGCACCCAAGCATTTAACCCTGACCCTAACCCTAATCCTTAATGCTAACCTTAACACTAAACCCTAACCCTAAGCACAACACTTAACCCTAATCCTATCCCTTAACCCTAACCCTAACCCTAACCCTAATGATAACCCCTAAACGTAACCCTAACCGTGACCAGTAAACCTAACCCTAACCTCTAACACAAACCATAGCACATAACTCTAACCCTAAAACTAACCCTAACCCTAACCATAAACACTAACTCCTAACCTTAACCCTAAGCGTTAACTCACACGCTAACCTTTCATCCTAACCCTAATCCTAATCTTCAACCCTAAACCTAACACTTAACCCTAACCCTGTACCAAACCCTAACCCCTCATCTTAACCCTAACCGTAAACCTCAACCCTAAACCAAAGTGTAACCGTTAAACCTAAGAGTAACCTTTAACCCTAACCCTAATCCCTAACCCTAAGCCCTCACCCTAACACTAAACTTCATCCTTAACCCTAACCATAATCCTAACCCTAAATCTAATTCTCAGTCTTCTTGCTTTCTTAGAGTTTAGAAAGCCTGCAATCCTCCCATGCCATGCGTGAAAGGAGGCTCTACCACTGTGTCCTGCATGAAACCCACGGGCCCATACCCAGAGTATAATAGAGTGGGTTCCCGGGTACAATCCCAGCCCCCTAAACTCCCCCCGCCCGCCTAATGCAGACAGGGCCCGTGCGCTAAGCATAAACAATACCTTTAACAGATAACCCTAACCCTGAACATAACACCCAACCCTGTTCCTATTTCTCCCCTTAACACGTAAACCTCACCGTGCGCCTAACTTTAACCTCTTATCCTAACGTTAATGCATAACCCATTTTCTGAGAACAACCCTATCGCATAATTCTAACCGTATCTCCTAGTCATCACTGTGACACCTAATCCCTAACCCTAATTCTAAACCACTAACCCTAACCGTAACCCTACCTACAACCCTAACACTGACAGTAACCCTTACTTCTAACCCCAACGCTATGCCTAACAAATACCCTAACCCTTGACCCTAACCCTTCACCCTAACCCCTAAGCCTTACCCTAACCCTTAACCCTAATCCTAATCGTAACCATTAAACCTAACCCTAGCTCTTAAAGCTAACCCTTAACCTTACCCTCACGACTAGACCTAACCCTGACAGTAACCTAACACTTAACCCTAAACAGAACCCCTAAAGCTAACCCTGAACCCTATCCCTAACCCCAGCAGTAAACTTTAACCCTAAACCTAAGCCCAACCCGTAACCCTAATCCTATCCTTTTACCCTAAAACTAACCCCTAAACCTAACCCCTATACCTCACCCTAACTCTAACGCGAATCCTAATTCTAACCATACCCCTTCATAAAACACTAACTCCTAACCGCTAATCCTAACACTAACCAAAAACCCTAATCACTAATCCCTAACCCTAACGCTTAACCTTTACCCTAACCGTTAACACTCACCCTAAATCTTAACCCTGACCCTAACCTTAACCTTTAACTCTAAGCCTAACCCTTAACCCTACAGTAAGGAAGACCCTTAATGCTAATGGGATCCCTTATCCCTAACCCTAACACTACAGATAAAAATAACCCTAACCTTGGATCCTTAAACCTAACCCCTAACACTTACTTTAACCCCAAACCCTAACCCTAATCCTAAGCATTAAACCTAACCCTATCTCTTAACCCTAACGCTAGCTCTTACCCTAACGCCTAGATCTAACCCTAAATCTAACCTACCGCCTAATCCTAACCTTAAGCGCTAATGCTAACACTAACCCTGAACCCTAAACCTACCCATAACCCTTAACACTAACCCTATCCGTGAACCTTAACCCTGACCCTAACCATTACCGGCACCCAAGCATTTAACCCTGACCCTAACCCTAATCCTTAATGCTAACCTTAACACTAAACCCTAACCCTAAGCCCAACACTTATCCCTAATACTATCCCTTAACCCTAACCCTAAAACTAATGGTAACCCCTAAACGTAACCCGAACCGTGACCAGTAAACCTAACCCTAACCTCTAACACAAACCATAGCACTTAACTGTAACCCTAAAACTAACCCTAACCCTAACACTAAACCCTAACTCTTAACCTTAACACTAAGCGTTAACTCTCACGCTAACCTTTAATCCTAACCCTAATCCTAATCTTCAACCCTAAACCTAACACTTAACCCTAACCCTGTACCAAACCCTAACCCCTCATCTTAACCCTAACCGTAAACCTCAACCCTAAACCAAAGTGTAACCGTTAAACCTAAGAGTAACCTTTAACCCTAACCCTAATCCCTAACCCTAAGCCCTCACCCTAACACTAAACTTCATCCTTAACCCTAACCAGAATCCTAACCCTAAATCTAATTCTCAGACTTCTTGCTTTCTTAGAGTTTAGAAAGCCTGCAATCCTCCCATGCCATGCGTGAAAGGAGGCTCTACCACTGTGTCCTGCATGAAACCCACGGGCCCATACCCAGAGTATGATAGAGTGGGTTCCCGGGTACAATCCCAGCCCCCTAAACTCCCCCCGCCTGCCTAATGCAGACAGGGCCCGTGCGCTAAGCATAAACAATACCTTTAACAGATAACCATAACCCTGAACATAACACCCAACCCTGTTCCTATTTCTCCCCTTAACACGTAAACCTCACCGTGCGCCTAACTTTAACCTCTTATCCTAACGTTAATGCATAACCCATTTCCTGAGAACAACCCCATCCCATAATTCTAACCCTATCTCCTAGTCATCACTGTGACACCTAATCCCTAACCCTAATTCTAAACCGCTAACACTAACCGTAACCCTACCTACAACCCTAACACTGACAGTAACCCTTACTTCTAACCCCAACGCTATGCCTAACAAAAACCCTAACCCTTGACCCTAACCCTTCACCCTAACCCCTAAGCCTTACCCTAACCCTTAACCCTAATCCTAATCCTAACCATTAAACCTAACCCTAGCTCTTAAAGCTAACCCTAAACCTTACCCTCACGACTAGACCTAACCCTGACCCTAACCTAACACCTAACCCTACCCAGAACCCCTAAAGCTAACCCTGAACCCTATTCCTAACCCTAGCAGTAAACTTTAACCCTAAACCTAAGCCCAACCCGTAACCTAATCCTATCCTTTTACCCTAAAACTAACCCCTAAACCTAACCCCTATACCTCACCCTAACTCTAACCCCAATCCTAATTCTAACCATACCCCTTCATAAAACACTAACTCCTAACCGCTAACCCTAACACTAACCAAAATCCCTAATCACTAATCCCTAACCCTAACGCTTAACCTTTACCCTGACCGTTAACCCTCACCCTAAATCTTAACACTGACCCTAACCTTAACCTTTAACTCTAAGCCTAACCCTTAACCCTACAGTAAGGAAGACCCTTAATGCTAATGGGATCCCTTATCCCTAACCCTAACACTACAGCTAAAAATAACCCTAACCTTGGATCCTTAAACCTAACCCCTAACACTTACTTTAACCCCAAACCCTAACCCTAATCCTAAGCATTAAACCTAACCCTATCTCTTAACCCTAACGCTAGCCCTTACCCTAACGCCTAGATCTAACCCTAAATCTAACCTACCGCCTAATCCTAACCTTAAGCGCTAATGCTAACACTAACCCTGAACCCTAAACCTACCCGTAACCCTTAACACTAACCCTATCCGTGAACCTAAACCCTGACCCTAACCATTACCCGCACCCAGGCATTTAACCCTGATTCTAACCCTAATCCTTAATGATAAAGCTAACATTAAACTCTAACCCTAAGGCGAACACTTAACCCTAATCCTATCCCTTAACCCTAACCCTAACCCTAACCCTAATGATAACCCCTAAACGTAACCCTAACCGTGACCAGTAAACCTAACCTTAACCTCTAACACAAACCATAGCACATAACTCTAACCCTAAAACTAACCCTAACCCTAACCCTAAACCCTAACTCTTAACCTTAACCCTAAGCGTTAACTCTCACGCTAACCTTTCATCCTAACCCTAATCCTAATCTTCAACCCTAAACCTAACACTTAACCCTAACCCTGTACCAAACCCTAACCGCTCATCTTAACCCTAACCGTAAACCTCAACCCTAAACCAAAGTGTAACCGTTAAACCTAAGAATAACCTTTAACCCTAACCCTAATCCCTAACCCTAAGCCCTCACACTAACACTAAACTTCATCCTGAACCCTAACCATAATCCTAACCCTAAATCTAATTCTCAGCCTTCTTGCTTTCTTAGAGTTTAGAAAGCCTGCAATCCTCCCATGCCATGCGTGAAAGGAGGCTCTACCACTGTGTCCTGCATGAAACCCACGGGCCCATACCCAGAGTATGATAGAGTGGGTTCCCGGGTACAATCCCAGCCCCCTAAACTCCCCCCGCCCGCCTCATGCAGACAGGGCCCGTGCGCTAAGCATAAACAATACCTTTAATAGATAACCCTAACCCTGAACATAACACCCAACCCTGTTCCTATTTCTCCCCTTAATATGTAAACCTCACCGTGCGCCTAACTTTAACCTCTTATCCTAACGTTAATGCATAACCCATTTCCTGAGAAAAACCCCTATCCCATAATTCTAACCCTATCTCCTAGTCATCACTGTGACACCTAATCCCTAACCCTAATTCTAAACCGCTAACCCTAACCGTAACCCTACCTACAACCCTAACACTGACAGGAACCCTTACTTCTAACCCCAACGCTATGCCTAACAAAAACCCTAACCCTTGACCCTAACCCTTCACCCTAACCCCTAAGCCTTACCCTAACCCTTAACCCTAATCCTAATCCTAACCATTAAACCTAACCCTAGCTCTTAAAACTAACCCTTAACCTTACCCTCACGGCCAGAGCTAACCCTGACTCTAACTTCACACCTAACCCTAACCAGAAACCCTAAAGCTAACCGTGAACCCTATCCCTAACCCCAGCAGTAAACTTTAACCCTAAACCTAAGCCCAACCCGTAACCCTAATCCTATCCTTTTACCCTAAAACTAACCCCTAAACCTAACCCCTATACCTCACCCTAACTCTAACCCCAATCCTAATTCTAACCATACCCCTTCATAAAACACTAACTCCTAACCGCTAACCCTAACACTAACCAAAAACCCTAATCAGTAATCCCTAACCCTAATGCTTAACCTTTACCCTAACCGTTAACCCTCACCCTAAATCTTAACACTGACCCTAACCTTAACCTTTGACTCTAAGCCTAACCCTTAACCCTACAGGAAGGAAGACCCTTAATGCTAATGGGATCCCTTATCCCTAACCCTAACACTACAGCTAAAAATAACCCTAACCTTGGATCTTTAAACCTAACCCCTAACACTTACTTTAACCCCAAACCCTAACCCTAATCCTAAGCATTAAACCTAACCCTATCTCTTAACCCTAACGCTAGCCCTTACCCTAACGCCTAGATCTAACCCTAAATCTAACCTACCGCCTAATCCTAACCTTAAGCCCTAATGCTAACACTAACCCTGAACCCTAAACCTACCCGTAACCCTTAACACTAACCCTATCCGTGAACCTTAACCCTGACCCTAACCATTACCCGCACCCAAGCATTGAACCCTGACCCTAACCCTAATCCTTAATGCTAACCTTAACACTAAACCCTAACCCTAAACCCAACACTTAACCCTAATCCTATCCCTTAACCCTAACCCTAACCCTGACCCTAATGCTAACCCCTAAACGTAACCCTATCCATGACCACTAAACCTAACCCTAACCTCTAACACAAACCATAGCACATAACTCTAACCCTAAAACTAACCCTAACCCTAATCCTAAACACTAACTCTTAACCTTAACCCTAAGCGTTAACTCACACGCTAACCTTTCATCCTAACCCTAATCCTAATCTTCAGACTTAAACCTAACACTTAACCCTAACCCTGTACCAAACCCTAACCCCTCATCTTAACCCTAACCGTAAACCTCAACCCTAAACCAAAGTGTAACCGTTAAACCTAAGAGTAACCTTTAACCCTAACCCTAATCCCTAACCCTAAGCCCTCACCCTAACACTAAACTTCATCCTTAACCCTAACCATAATCCTAACCCTAAATCTAATTCTCAGTCTTCTTGCTTTCTAAGAGTTTAGAAAGCCTGCAATCCTCCCATGCCATGCGTGAAAGGAGGCTCTACCACTGTGTCCTGCATGAAACCCACGGGCCCATACCCAGAGTATGATAGAGTGGGTTCCCGGGTACAATCCCAGCCCCCTAAACTCCCCCCGCCCGCCTAATGCAGACAGGGCCCGTGCGCTAAGCATAAACAATACCTTTCACAGATAACCCTAACCCTCAACATAACACCCAACCCTGTTCCTATTTCTCCCCTTAACACGTAAACCTCACCGTGCGCCTAACTTTAACCTCTTATCCTAACGTTAATGCATAACCCATTTTCTGAGAACAACCCCATCGCATAATTCTAACCCTATCTCCTATTCATCACTGTGACACCTAATCCCTAACCCTAATTCTAAACCACTAACCCTAACCGTAACTCTACCTACAACCCTAACACTGACAGTAACCCTTACTTCTAACCCCAAAGCTATGCCTAACAAAAACCCTAACCCTTGACCCTAACCCTTCACCCTAACCCCTAAGCCTTACCCTAACCCTTAACCCTAATCCTAATCCTAACCATTAAACCTAACCCTAGCTCTTAAAGCTAACCCTAAACCTTACCCTCACGACTAGACCTAACCCTGACACTAACCTAACACTTAACCCTAAACAGAATCCCTAAAGCTAACCCTGAACCCTATCCCTAATCCCAGCAGTAAACTTTAACCCTAAACCTAAGCCCAACCCGTAACCCTAATCCTATCCTTTTACCCTAAAACTAACCCCTAAACCTAACCCCTATACCTCACCCTAACTCTAACCCCAATCCTAATTCTAACCATACCCCTTCATAAAACACTAACTCCTAACCGCTAACGCTAACACTAACCAAAAACCCTAATCACTAATCCCTAACCCTAATGCTTAACCTTTACCCTAACCGTTAACCCTCACCCTAAATCTTAACACTGACCCTAACCTTAACCTTTAACTCTAAGCCTAACCCTTAACCCTACAGTAAGGAAGACCTTTAATGCTAATGGGATCCCTTATCCCTAACCCTAACACTACAGCTAAAAATAACC
The DNA here is from genome assembly GCF_041146395.1 of Eulemur rufifrons. Taxonomy (NCBI): domain Eukaryota; kingdom Metazoa; phylum Chordata; class Mammalia; order Primates; family Lemuridae; genus Eulemur; species Eulemur rufifrons. The sequence continues at coordinate 349,515 of NC_091002.1, forward strand.
CTAACCTTGGATCTTTAAACCTAACCCCTAACACTTACTTTAACCCCAAACCCTAACCCTAATCCTAAGCATTAAACCTAACCCTATCTCTTAACCCTAACGCTAGCCCTTACCCTAACGCCTAGATCTAACCCTAAATCTAACCTACCGCCTAATCCTAACTTTAAGCCCTACTGCTAACACTAACCGTGAACCCTAAACCTACCCGTAACCCTTAACACTAACCCTATCCGTGAACCTTAACCCTGACCCTAACCATTACCCGCACCCAAGCATTTAACCCTGATTGTCACCCTCATCCTTAATGATACACCTAACACTAAACCCTAACCCTAAGCCCAACACTTAAACTAATCCTATCCCTTAACCCTAACCCTAACCCTAATGCTGCCCCCTAAACGTAACACTAACCGTGACCATTAAACCTAACCCTAACCTCTAACACAAACCATAGCACTTAACTGTAACCCTAAAACTAACCCTAACCCTAACACTAAACCCTAACTCTTAACCTTAACCCTAAGCGTTAACTCTCACGCTAACCTTTAATCCTAACCCTAATCCTAATCTTCAACCCTAAACCTAACACTTAACCCTAACCCTGTACCAAACCCTAACCCCTCATCTTAACCCTAACCGTAAACCTCAACCCTAAACCAAAGTGTAACCGTTAAACCTAAGAGTAACCTTTAACCCTAACCCTAATCCCTAACCCTAAGCCCTCACACTAACACTAAACTTCATCCTTAACCCTAACCAGAATCCTAACCCTAAATCTAATTCTCAGCCTTCTTGCTTTCTTAGAGTTTAGAAAGCCTGCAATCCTCCCATGCCATGCGTGAAAGGAGGCTCTACCACTGTGTCCTGCATGAAACCCACGGGCCCATACCCAGAGTATGATAGAGTGGGTTCCCGGGTACAATCCCAGCCCCCTAAACTCCCCCCGCCCGCCTAATGCAGACAGGGCCCGTGCGCTAAGCATAAACAATACCTTTAACAGATAACCCTAACCCTGAACATAACACCCAACCCTGTTCCTATTTCTCCCCTTAACACGTAAACCTCACCGTGCGCCTAACTTTAACCTCTTATCCTAACGTTAATGCATAACCCATTTCCTGAGAACAACCCCTATCCCATAATTCTAACCCTATCTCCTAGTCATCACTGTGACACCTAATCCATAACCCTAATTCTAAACCGCTAACCCTAACCGTAACCCTACCTACAACCCTAACACTGACAGTAACCCTTACTTCTAATCCCAACTCTATGCCTAACAAAAACCCTAACCCTTCACCCTAACCCCTAAGCCTTACCCTAACCCTTAACCCTAATCCTAATCCTAACCATTAAACCTAACTCTAGCTCTTAAAGCTAACCCTAAACCTTACCCTCACGACTAGACCTAACCCTGACACTAACCTAACACCTAACCCTAACCAGAACCCCTAAAGCTAACCCTGAACCCTATCCCTAACCCCAGCAGTAAACTTTAACCCTAAACCTAAGCCCAACCCGTAACCCTAATCCTATCCTTTTACCCTAAAACTAACCCCTAAACCTAACCCCTATACCTCTCCCTAACTCTAACCCCAATCCTAATTCTAACCATACCCCTTCATAAAACTCTAACTCCTAACCGCTAACGCTAACACTAACCAAAAACCCTAATCACTAATCCCTAACCCTAACGCTTAACCTTTACCCTAACCGTTAACCCTCACCCTAAATCTTAACACTGACCCTAACCTTAACCTTTGACTCTAAGCCTAACCCTTAACCCTACAGGAAGGAAGACCCTTAATGCTAATGGGATCCCTTATCCCTAACCCTAACACTACAGCTAAAAGTAACCCTAACCTTGGATCCTTAAACCTAACCCCTAACACTTACTTTAACCCCAAACCCTAACCCTAATCCTAAGCATTAAACCTAACCCTATCTCTTCACCCTAACGCTAGCCCTTACCCTAACGCCTAGATCTAACCCTAAATCTAACCTACCGCCTAATCCTAACCTTTAGCCCTAATGCTAACACTAACCCTGAACCCTAAACCTACCCGTAACCCTTAACACTAACCCTATCCGTGAACCTTAACCCTGACCCTAACCATTACCCGCACCCAAGCATTTAACCCTGACCCTAACCCTAATCCTTAATGCTAACCTTAACACTAAACCCTAACCCTAAGCACAACACTTAACCCTAATCCTATCCCTTAACCCTAACCCTAACCCTAACCCTAATGATAACCCCTAAACGTAACCCTAACCGTGACCAGTAAACCTAACCCTAACCTCTAACACAAACCATAGCACATAACTCTAACCCTAAAACTAACCCTAACCCTAACCATAAACACTAACTCCTAACCTTAACCCTAAGCGTTAACTCACACGCTAACCTTTCATCCTAACCCTAATCCTAATCTTCAACCCTAAACCTAACACTTAACCCTAACCCTGTACCAAACCCTAACCCCTCATCTTAACCCTAACCGTAAACCTCAACCCTAAACCAAAGTGTAACCGTTAAACCTAAGAGTAACCTTTAACCCTAACCCTAATCCCTAACCCTAAGCCCTCACCCTAACACTAAACTTCATCCTTAACCCTAACCATAATCCTAACCCTAAATCTAATTCTCAGTCTTCTTGCTTTCTTAGAGTTTAGAAAGCCTGCAATCCTCCCATGCCATGCGTGAAAGGAGGCTCTACCACTGTGTCCTGCATGAAACCCACGGGCCCATACCCAGAGTATGATAGAGTGGGTTCCCGGGTACAATCCCAGCCCCCTAAACTCCCCCCGCCCGCCTAATGCAGACAGGGCCCGTGCGCTAAGCATAAACAATACCTTTAACAGATAACCCTAACCCTGAACATAACACCCAACCCTGTTCCTATTTCTCCCCTTAACACGTAAACCTCACCGTGCGCCTAACTTTAACCTCTTATCCTAACGTTAATGCATAACCCATTTTCTGAGAACAACCCTATCGCATAATTCTAACCGTATCTCCTAGTCATCACTGTGACACCTAATCCCTAACCCTAATTCTAAACCACTAACCCTAACCGTAACCCTACCTACAACCCTAACACTGACAGTAACCCTTACTTCTAACCCCAACGCTATGCCTAACAAATACCCTAACCCTTGACCCTAACCCTTCACCCTAACCCCTAAGCCTTACCCTAACCCTTAACCCTAATCCTAATCGTAACCATTAAACCTAACCCTAGCTCTTAAAGCTAACCCTAAACCTTACCCTCACGACTAGACCTAACCCTGACAGTAACCTAACACTTAACCCTAAACAGAACCCCTAAAGCTAACCCTGAACCCTATCCCTAACCCCAGCAGTAAACTTTAACCCTAAACCTAAGCCCAACCCGTAACCCTAATCCTATCCTTTTACCCTAAAACTAACCCCTAAACCTAACCCCTATACCTCACCCTAACTCTAACGCGAATCCTAATTCTAACCATACCCCTTCATAAAACACTAACTCCTAACCGCTAATCCTAACACTAACCAAAAACCCTAATCACTAATCCCTAACCCTAACGCTTAACCTTTACCCTAACCGTTAACACTCACCCTAAATCTTAACCCTGACCCTAACCTTAACCTTTAACTCTAAGCCTAACCCTTAACCCTACAGTAAGGAAGACCCTTAATGCTAATGGGATCCCTTATCCCTAACCCTAACACTACAGATAAAAATAACCCTAACCTTGGATCCTTAAACCTAACCCCTAACACTTACTTTAACCCCAAACCCTAACCCTAATCCTAAGCATTAAACCTAACCCTATCTCTTAACCCTAACGCTAGCTCTTACCCTAACGCCTAGTTCTAACCCTAAATCTAACCTACCGCCTAATCCTAACCTTAAGCTCTAATGCTAACACTAACCCTGAACCCTAAACCTACCCATAACCCTTAACACTAACCCTATCCGTGAACCTTAACCCTGACCCTAACCATTACCGGCACCCAAGCATTTAACCCTGACCCTAACCCTAATCCTTAATGCTAACCTTAACACTAAACCCTAACCCTAAGCCCAACACTTATCCCTAATACTATCCCTTAACCCTAACCCTAAAACTAATGGTAACCCCTAAACGTAACCCGAACCGTGACCAGTAAACCTAACCCTAACCTCTAACACAAACCATAGCACTTAACTGTAACCCTAAAACTAACCCTAACCCTAACACTAAACCCTAACTCTTAACCTTAACACTAAGCGTTAACTCTCACGCTAACCTTTAATCCTAACCCTAATCCTAATCTTCAACCCTAAACCTAACACTTAACCCTAACCCTGTACCAAACCCTAACCCCTCATCTTAACCCTAACCGTAAACCTCAACCCTAAACCAAAGTGTAACCGTTAAACCTAAGAGTAACCTTTAACCCTAACCCTAATCCCTAACCCTAAGCCCTCACCCTAACACTAAACTTCATCCTTAACCCTAACCAGAATCCTAACCCTAAATCTAATTCTCAGACTTCTTGCTTTCTTAGAGTTTAGAAAGCCTGCAATCCTCCCATGCCATGCGTGAAAGGAGGCTCTACCACTGTGTCCTGCATGAAACCCACGGGCCCATACCCAGAGTATGATAGAGTGGGTTCCCGGGTACAATCCCAGCCCCCTAAACTCCCCCCGCCTGCCTAATGCAGACAGGGCCCGTGCGCTAAGCATAAACAATACCTTTAACAGATAACCATAACCCTGAACATAACACCCAACCCTGTTCCTATTTCTCCCCTTAACACGTAAACCTCACCGTGCGCCTAACTTTAACCTCTTATCCTAACGTTAATGCATAACCCATTTCCTGAGAACAACCCCATCCCATAATTCTAACCCTATCTCCTAGTCATCACTGTGACACCTAATCCCTAACCCTAATTCTAAACCGCTAACACTAACCGTAACCCTACCTACAACCCTAACACTGACAGTAACCCTTACTTCTAACCCCAACGCTATGCCTAACAAAAACCCTAACCCTTGACCCTAACCCTTCACCCTAACCCCTAAGCCTTACCCTAACCCTTAACCCTAATCCTAATCCTAACCATTAAACCTAACCCTAGCTCTTAAAGCTAACCCTAAACCTTACCCTCACGACTAGACCTAACCCTGACCCTAACCTAACACCTAACCCTACCCAGAACCCCTAAAGCTAACCCTGAACCCTATTCCTAACCCTAGCAGTAAACTTTAACCCTAAACCTAAGCCCAACCCGTAACCTAATCCTATCCTTTTACCCTAAAACTAACCCCTAAACCTAACCCCTATACCTCACCCTAACTCTAACCCCAATCCTAATTCTAACCATACCCCTTCATAAAACACTAACTCCTAACCGCTAACCCTAACACTAACCAAAATCCCTAATCACTAATCCCTAACCCTAACGCTTAACCTTTACCCTGACCGTTAACCCTCACCCTAAATCTTAACACTGACCCTAACCTTAACCTTTAACTCTAAGCCTAACCCTTAACCCTACAGTAAGGAAGACCCTTAATGCTAATGGGATCCCTTATCCCTAACCCTAACACTACAGCTAAAAATAACCCTAACCTTGGATCCTTAAACCTAACCCCTAACACTTACTTTAACCCCAAACCCTAACCCTAATCCTAAGCATTAAACCTAACCCTATCTCTTAACCCTAACGCTAGCCCTTACCCTAACGCCTAGATCTAACCCTAAATCTAACCTACCGCCTAATCCTAACCTTAAGCGCTAATGCTAACACTAACCCTGAACCCTAAACCTACCCGTAACCCTTAACACTAACCCTATCCGTGAACCTAAACCCTGACCCTAACCATTACCCGCACCCAGGCATTTAACCCTGATTCTAACCCTAATCCTTAATGATAAAGCTAACATTAAACTCTAACCCTAAGGCGAACACTTAACCCTAATCCTATCCCTTAACCCTAACCCTAACCCTAACCCTAATGATAACCCCTAAACGTAACCCTAACCGTGACCAGTAAACCTAACCTTAACCTCTAACACAAACCATAGCACATAACTCTAACCCTAAAACTAACCCTAACCCTAACCCTAAACCCTAACTCTTAACCTTAACCCTAAGCGTTAACTCTCACGCTAACCTTTCATCCTAACCCTAATCCTAATCTTCAACCCTAAACCTAACACTTAACCCTAACCCTGTACCAAACCCTAACCGCTCATCTTAACCCTAACCGTAAACCTCAACCCTAAACCAAAGTGTAACCGTTAAACCTAAGAATAACCTTTAACCCTAACCCTAATCCCTAACCCTAAGCCCTCACACTAACACTAAACTTCATCCTGAACCCTAACCATAATCCTAACCCTAAATCTAATTCTCAGCCTTCTTGCTTTCTTAGAGTTTAGAAAGCCTGCAATCCTCCCATGCCATGCGTGAAAGGAGGCTCTACCACTGTGTCCTGCATGAAACCCACGGGCCCATACCCAGAGTATGATAGAGTGGGTTCCCGGGTACAATCCCAGCCCCCTAAACTCCCCCCGCCCGCCTCATGCAGACAGGGCCCGTGCGCTAAGCATAAACAATACCTTTAATAGATAACCCTAACCCTGAACATAACACCCAACCCTGTTCCTATTTCTCCCCTTAATATGTAAACCTCACCGTGCGCCTAACTTTAACCTCTTATCCTAACGTTAATGCATAACCCATTTCCTGAGAAAAACCCCTATCCCATAATTCTAACCCTATCTCCTAGTCATCACTGTGACACCTAATCCCTAACCCTAATTCTAAACCGCTAACCCTAACCGTAACCCTACCTACAACCCTAACACTGACAGGAACCCTTACTTCTAACCCCAACGCTATGCCTAACAAAAACCCTAACCCTTGACCCTAACCCTTCACCCTAACCCCTAAGCCTTACCCTAACCCTTAACCCTAATCCTAATCCTAACCATTAAACCTAACCCTAGCTCTTAAAACTAACCCTTAACCTTACCCTCACGGCCAGAGCTAACCCTGACTCTAACTTCACACCTAACCCTAACCAGAAACCCTAAAGCTAACCGTGAACCCTATCCCTAACCCCAGCAGTAAACTTTAACCCTAAACCTAAGCCCAACCCGTAACCCTAATCCTATCCTTTTACCCTAAAACTAACCCCTAAACCTAACCCCTATACCTCACCCTAACTCTAACCCCAATCCTAATTCTAACCATACCCCTTCATAAAACACTAACTCCTAACCGCTAACCCTAACACTAACCAAAAACCCTAATCAGTAATCCCTAACCCTAATGCTTAACCTTTACCCTAACCGTTAACCCTCACCCTAAATCTTAACACTGACCCTAACCTTAACCTTTAACTCTAAGCCTAACCCTTAACCCTACAGTAAGGAAGACCCTTAATGCTAATGGGATCCCTTATCCCTAACCCTAACACTACAGCTAAAAATAACCCTAACCTTGGATCCTTTAACCTAACCCCTAAAACTTACTTTAACCCCAAACCCTAACCATAATCCTAAGCATTAAACCTAACCCTATCTCTTAACCCTAACGCTAGCCCTTACCCTAACGCCTAGATCTAACCCTAAATCTAACCTACCGCCTTATCCTAACTTTAAGCCCTAATGCTAACACTAACCGTGAACCCTAAACCTACCCGTAACCCTTAACACTAACCCTATCCGTGAACCTTAACCCTGACCCTAACCATTACCCGCACCCAAGCATTTAACCCTGATTGTCACCCTAATCCTTAATGATAAACCTAACACTAAATCCTAACCCTAAGCCCAAAACTTAACCCTAATCCTCCCCTTAACCCTAACCCTAACCCTAATTCTGCCCCCTAAACGTAACCCTAACCGTGACCAGTAAACCTAACCCTAACCTCTAACACAAACCATAGCACATAGCTCTAACCCTAAAACTAACCCTAACCCTAACCCTTAACCCTAACCCTTAACCTTAACCCTAAGCGTTAACTCTCACGCTAACCTTTAATCCTAACCCTAATCCTAATCTTCAACCCTAAACCTAACACTTAACCCTAACCCTGTACCAAACCCTAACCCCTCATCTTAACCCTAACCGTAAACCTCAACCCTAAACCAAAGTGTAACCGTTAAACCTAAGAGTAACCTTTAACCCTAACCCTAATCCCTAACCCTAAGCCCTCACCCTAACACTAAACTTCATCCTTAACCCTAACCAGAATCCTAACCCTAAATCTAATTCTCAGCCTTCTTGCTTTCTTAGAGTTTAGAAAGCCTGCAATCCTCCCATGCCATGCGTGAAAGGAGGCTCTACCACTGTGTCCTGCATGAAACCCACGGGCCCATACCCAGAGTATGATAGAGTGGGTTCCCGGGTACAATCCCAGCCCCCTAAACTTCCCCCGCCCGCCTCATGCAGACAGGGCCCGTGCGCTAAGCATAAACAATACCTTTAACAGATAACCCTAACCCTGAACATAACACCCAACCCTGTTCCTATTTCTCCCCTTAACATGTAAACCTCACCGTGCGCCTAACTTTAACCTCTTATCCTAACTTAATGCATAACCCATTTCCTGAGAACAACCCCTATCCCATAATTCTAACCCTATCTCCTAGTCATCACTGTGACACCTAATCCCTAACCCTAATTCTAAACCGCTAACCCTAACCGTAACGCTACCTACAACCCTAACACTGACAGTAACCCTTAATTGTAACCCCAATGCTATGCCTAACAAAAACCCTAACCCTTGACCCTAACCCTTCACCCTAACCCCTAAGCCTTACCCTAACCCTTAACCCTAATCCTAATCCTAACCATTAAACCTAACCCTAGCTCTTAAAGCTAACCCTAAACCTTACCCTCACGACTAGACCTAACCCTGACACTAACCTAACACCTAACCCTAACCAGAACCCCTAAAGCTAACCCTGAACCCTATCCCTAACCCTAGCAGTATACTTTAACCCTAAACCTAAGCCCATCCCGTAACCCTAATCCTATCCTTTTACCCTAAAACTAACCCCTAAACCTAACCCCTATACCTCACCCTAACTCTAACCCCAATCCTAATTCTAACCATACCCCTTCATAAAACACTAACTCCTAACGGCTAACCCTAACACTAACCAAAAACCCTAATCACTAATCCCTAACCGTAACGCTTAACCTTTACCCTAACCGTTAACCCTCACCCTAAGTCTTAACACTGACCCTAACCTTAACCTTTAACTCTAAGCCTAACCCTTAACCCTACAGTAAGGAAGACCCTTAATGCTAATGGGATCCCTTATCCCTAACCCTAACACTACAGCTAAAAATAACCCTAACCTTGGATCCTTAAACCTAACCCCTAACACTTACTTTAACCCCAAACCCTAACCCTAATCTAAGCATTAAACCTAACCCTATCTCTTAACCCTAACGCTAACCCTTACCCTAACGCCTAGATCTAACCCTAAATCTAACCTACCGCCTAATCCTAACCTTAAGCCCTAATGCTAACTCTAACCCTGAACCCTAAACCTACCCGTAACCCTTAAAACTAACCCTATCCCTAACCCCCTTACCCTAACTCTGTTAACCCTAACCCTCAACCCTGACCCTAACCTTAAACCTTAATCCTAACCATGCATGAGATGAGTCTCTGCCTTTGTCCTCCGTGACAGTTCAAGGGCAACACCCAGGGTACGATGAAGTGGGGACACAGCCTTGCTCCACACCCACAGTGCCCCGTACGTTAGACAGGGCCCGTGCCCTAACTCACACCGTTAAACGTAAGCCCTAACCCTATCACTAAACCAAACCCTTCGTAAGCCCTGAATCTAACTCCTAACAGTAACCCTAATCCCTGACCCTTACTCTTGCCTCTCACCCTAAACCTAAACCCAACCACTAAACATAATCCTAATCTCTAACCCTAACAGTAATCCTAACCCTAATTCTAACCTAAAACTCTAACCCCTAAATCTAATCCTAGTCCCTAACACCTAACCTTACCCTAAACCGAATTCCAATTCTCAGACTTTTTCAATTCAAAAACTTAAAAAAGCCTAGAATCCACCAATGCCGTGTCTGAGATGAGCGTCTGCCCCTATGTCCGGCATGGCAGGCAGGCGCCAATGCCCAGGGTACTATGGAGTGGAGTCCTGGGGTATGTAGGCTTGCTAAACTCCAGTTTGGAAGAATTGCTATAGTCATATATAGGGATGCTTACATTTACTTATAGAAAGCAACTATTGGTGTGTGATTTGTAGGCTTGCCTTACTCTAGTTTGGATGAAGAAGTTGAATCATATATAGGAATATTAGCTTTGAGTTAGAGGAAGCATCTATGGGGGGTGCTTTTTTGGCTTGTTAAACTCTGGTTTGGAAGAAGTTCGAGAGTCTTATATAGGAACGATATCATTCATTCAGAGAAAGCAATTATAGGGAGTTGGTTTGTAGGCTTGCTAAGCTCTAGTTTGGAGGAAGGCGAGAGTCATATATAGAATGCTTACATTCACATAAAGCGTCTACGGGGGGACGGTTTCTAGGCTTCCTAAACTCTAGCTTGGAAAAAGAGGACAGTTATGTATAGGAACTCTCGGCGGGGGATTTGTAGCATTGCTAAAATCTTAGATTGGAAAAGTTGCGAGAGTCATACATAGGAATGTTAACATTCACTCAATGAAAGCAACTATAAGGGGTGCTTTCCAGGCTGGCTACACTCTAATTTGGAAAAAGTGCGACAGTCATATATAGGAAGGCTTATATTCACTCAGACAAAGCAATTATGTGTAGGTGTATAGTAGGCATGCTAACTCTAGTTTGGAAAATTTCGAGAGCCATGTATAGGAAAGCTTACAGTAACTTAGAGAAAGCAACGAACAGGGGTGGAGTGTAGACTTGCTAAACTCTAGTTTGGAGGAAGTGCCATAGTCATATATAGGAACACTTAAATTCGTTCAGAGAAAACAGCTGTCGGGGATTGGTTTGTAGACTTATTCAACTCTAGTTTGGAAAAGTGCGAGAGACATATATAGGAATGTTTACATTGACTCAAAGAAAGCAACTATGGGGGAGTGTTATTTTGGCATGCCAGATGCTAGTTAGGAAGAAGTACAAGACTCATATATAGGAACGCTTACATTCACACAGTGAGAGCAACTACGGAGTAGTGTCAGGTAGACATATTAAAGTCTAGCTTGGGAGAAGTTCCAGAGTCCTATATAGGAAAGGTAACAGCCACTTTGAAAAAGCAAGTCTTGGCGGGTGGTTTGTAGGCCTGCAAAACCTTGTTTTAGTTGAAGTGTGAGAATCATATATGAGAACGCTTACATTCACTCAGAGAAAGCAACGATGGGGTTGTTTGTAGGCTTACTAAACTGCAGTTTAGAAGAAGCACGAGAATCACATATAGGAGCACATACATTTTGACGCACTGAAAGTAACTATGGGGTGGTGTTTTATAGGCATGCTAAACTCTAGTTTGGATGAAGTTTGAGAATCACATATAAGAAAGCTTAGAGTCACTTAGAGAAAGCAAATCTCTGGGTGTGGAATGTAGGCCTGCTAAACTCTATTTTGGTTTAAGAATGAGAGTCATATATGGGAAGGCTTACATTCCCTCAGAGAAAGCAACGACGGCGTGGTGGTTTGTAGGCATACTAAACTCTAGTTTGGAAGAAGTAGGAGAATGATATATGGGAACGCTTACATTCACGTAGAGAAAGCAATTATGGGGTGGCGTTTTTGTAGCCATGCTAATCTCTAGTTTGGAAGAAGTTAAGGAGTAATATATAGGAAAGGGTACAGTCATAGAAACCAACTCTCGGGGGATGTTTTGTACACCTGCAAAACTCCAGTTTGGAAGAAGGGGGAGAGTCATATTGGGGACCGCGTGCATTCACTCAGAGAAATCAACGATGGGATTGTGATTTGTAGGCATAGTCAACTCTAGTTTGGAAGAAGTACGAGAATCGTATATAGGAACGCTTACCTTCACGCAGAGAAAGCAACTATGGAGTGATGTTTGTATGCCTACTAAAATATAGTTTGGAGGAAGTTCGAGAGCCATATCTGGGAAGCTTACAGTCACTTAGAGAAAGCAACCCTCGGGGGTGTTTCGTAGGCCTGCTAAACTCTATTTTCAATGAAGTGTTAGAATAATATATGGGAACTCAGTGAAAGCAACGTTGTGGTTGTGGTTCCTAGGCATACTAACCTGTAATTTGGAAGAAGCAAGAGAATCACATGTAGAACCGCTTACATTCCGGCACCGAATGCAACTATGGGGTGGTGTTTTGTAGGGTGCAAAACTCTAGTTTGGACGAAGTTTGAGAGTCATATATAGGAAAGTTTAAAGTCACGTAGAGAAAGCAACTCTCTGGGTGTGGAATGTAGAGTTATTTTGGTTGAAATAGTTATTTTGGTTGAAGTGTGAGAGTCATATATGTGAACGCTTACATTCACTCAGAGAAAACAACGTTTGGGTGGTGGTTTGTAGGGCATACTAAACTGTAGTTTGGAAGAAGTACGAGAGTCCTATATAGGAACACTTACATTCACACAGAGAAAGCACTTATGGCATCAGGTTTTGTAGGCATGCTAAACTGCAGTTTGGAAGAAGTTGGAGAACCTTATACAGGAAAGATTACCGTCACCTAGGGAAAGCAACTCTCGGGAGATTTTTTTTGTACACATGCTAAACTCTAATTTGGATGAAGTGTGAGAGTCAAACATGGGACCGCTTACATTCCCTCAGAGAAACAACACTGGGGTGGTTTTTGTAGGCATACTAAATAGTTTGGAAGAAGTACGAGAATGATATTTGGGAAGGCTTACATTCACACAGAGAAAGCAACTACGGGGTGGTGTTTTGTAAGCATGCTATAGTTTGGAAGAAGTTCTAAACCTGAACAGTCACTTAGAGAAAGCAACTCTTGGTGGGTGATTTTTAGGTCTGCTAAATTGTATTTTGAAAGAAGTACCAGAGTCATATATACTAATGCTTACATTCATGCAAAGAAAAAACCATGGGGTGATGTTTTGTGGGCATGTTAACCTGTAGTTTGGAAGAAGTTGGAGAGTCTTATTTAGGAAAGCTTACAGTCACCTAGAGAAAGTAACTCTCGGGAGAGCCTTTCTTGGCCTGCTAAACTCTACTTTGCATCAATTGTGAGAGTCAAACATGGGAATGCTTTCATTCATTCAGAGAACGCAACGTTTGGGTGGTGGTTTGTAGGCATTCTAAACTGTATTTTGGAGGAAGTACGAGAGTCATGTATATGAACGCTTACATTCAGGCAGAGAAAGCAACTCTGGGGTCGTATTTTGTTGGCATGCTAAACTGTGGTTTGGAAGAAGTTCGAGAGTCTTATATAGGAAAGATTACAGTGACACAGAGAAAACAACTCTTGGAAGTTTATTGGTAGGCCTGCTAAACTCTAACTTGGATGAAATGTGAGAACACTTGCATTCATTCACTTAGAGAAAGAAACATGGTGATGGTTTGAAGGCATAATAACTGTAGTTGGGAAGAAGTAGGAGAGTCATATATATGAACCGTTACATTCACGCAGAGAACGCAACTGTGGGGTGGTGATGTATGCATGTTAATCTGTAGTTTGGAGGAAGTGCGAGAGTCATATCTGGGGAAAATTACAGTCACTTAGGGAAAGGAACCATCCTGGGTTGGTTTGTAGATCTGCTAAATTCTATTTTGGAAACAGAGTGTGAGTCATATATGGGAACGCTTATGTTCACTCATAGAAAGCAACCACTGCGTGGTGTTTTGTAGGCATGGTGTAGTTTGAAAGAAGTTGGAGATTCTTATATAGGAAAGTTTACACTCACCTAGAGAAAGCAACTCACGGGGTGTTGTTTGTAGGCCTGCTAAACTCTAATTTAGATGAAGTGAGAGAGGCATATATATGAACGCTTATATTGATGCAGAGAAAGCAACTATGGGGTGGTGTTTTGTAGGCATGCTAAAATATAATTTGGAAGAAGTTCGAAAACAGACAGTCACTTAGAGAAAGCCACTCTCGGCGGTTGATTTTTCGGTGTGCTAAATTGTATTTTGAAAGAAGTACCAGAGTCATATATACAAACGCTTACATTCATGCAGAGAAAGCAACTCTGGGGTGGTGTTTTCTAGGCATGCTAAACTCTAGTTTGGACGAAGTTTGAGAATCACATATAAGAAAGCTTAGTCGCTTAAAGCAAATCTCTGGGTGTGGAATGTAGGCGTGCTAAACTCTATTTTGGTTTCGGAGTGAGAGTCATATATGGGAAAGCTTACATTCGCTCAGAGAAAGCAACGATGGTGTGGTGGTTTGTAGGCATACTGAACTCTAGTTTGGAAGAAGTAGGAGAATGATATATGGGAACGCTTACATTCATGCAGAGAAAGCAATTATGGGGTGGTTTTTTGTACCCATGCTAACCTCTAGTTTAGAAGAAGTTATATAGGAAAGCGTACACTCATTTATAGAAACCAACATTCGGTGGATGGACGGTAGGCCTGCAAAACTCTACTTTGGAAGAAGGGGGAGAGTCATATTGGGGCCACGTACATTGACTCAGAGAAATCAAGGATGGGGTTGTGGTTTGTAGGCATACTAAACTCTAGTTTGGAAGAAGGACGAGAATCATATATAGGAACGCTTACATTCATGCAGAGAAAGCAACTATGGAGTGATGTTTGTATGCCTACTAAACGATAGTTTGGAGGATGTTCGAGAGTCATATCTGGAAAGCTTACAGTCATTTAGAGAAAGCAACTCTCTGGGGGTGGTTCGTAGGCCTGCTAAACTCTATTTTCAATGAAGTGTTCGAATCATATACAGGAACGCTTACATTCACTCAGAGAAAGCAACGTTGGGGTGGCCGTTTTTGAGCATATTAACTCTACTTAGGAAGAGGTACGAGAGACAAATACTAACGCTTACATTAACACAGAGAAAGCAAATACGGGGTGCTGTAGTGCAGGCATGCTAAACGATAGATTAGAAGAAGTTCGAAAGCTGACAGTCACTTAGAGAAAGCAACTCTTGGCGGGTGATTTTTAGGTCTGCTAAATTGTATTTTGAAAGACGTACCAGAGTCATATACAAACGCTTACATTCATGCAGAGAAAGAAACTATGGGGTGATGTGTTGTGGGGATGCTAAACTGCAGTTTGGAAGGTGTTCGAGAGTGTTATATAGGATAGCTTACAGTCACCTAGAGAAAGCAATGCTCGGGACAGCTTTACAAGCCTCTAAACACTAATTAGCAGCAATTGTGAGAGTCAAACATGGGAACGCTTACATTCACTCAGAGAACGCAACGTTTGGGTGGCTGGTTTTTAAGCATTCTAAACTGTATTTTGGAGGAAGTAGGAGAGTCATATATACGAATGCTTACATTCACGCAGAGAAAGCAACTCTGTGGTCGTATTTTGTTGGCATGCTAAACTGTGGTTTGGAAGAAGTTCGAGAGCCTTATATAGGAAAGATTACAGTGACACAGAGAAAACAACTCTCTGTAGTTTCTTGGTAGGTCTGCTAAACTGTGATTTGGATGAAGTGTGAGAACGCTTGCATTCACTCAGAGAAAGAACTTTGTCGTGGTGGTTTGTAGGAATAACAACTGTAGTTCGAAGAAGTAGGAGAGTCATATATGAACGGTTACATTCACGCAGAGAAAGCAACTGTGGGGTGGCGTATGTAATCATCCTAATCTGTAGTTTGGAGGAAGTTCGAGAGTCATATCTGGGGAAAGTTAGAGTCACATAGAGAAAGGAACAATCGGGGGCTGGTGTGTAGGTCTGCTAAATTCTATTTTGGAAGAAGGGTGAGAGTCATATATGGGAACGCTTATGTTGACTCAGAGAAATCAACGATGGGACGCTGTATTGTTGGCATGCTAAACTGTAGTTTGGAAGAAGTTCGAGAGTCTTATATAGGAAAGTTTACAGTCACCTAGAGAAAGCAACTCACAGGAGGTGGTTTGTAAGCCGCTAAACTCTAATTTGGATGAAGTGAAAGAGGCATACATGGATACGCTTCATTCACTCAGAGAAAGGTAAATTGGGGTGCCGGTTTGTAGGTATACTAACTCCAGTTTGGAAGAAGTACTAGAGTCATATATATGAACGCTTATATGGACGCAGAGAAAGCAACTATGGGGTGGTGTTTTGTAGGCCTGTTAAAATATAGTTTGGAAGAAGTTCGAAAGCAGACAGTCACTTAGAGAAAGCAACTCTTGGCGGTGGATTTTTAGGTCTGCTGAATTGTATTTTGAAAGAAATACCAGAGTCATATATTCAAACGCTTACATTCATGCAGAGAAAGCAACTCTGGGGTGGTGTTTTCTAGGCATGCTAAACTCTAGTTTGGACGAAGTTTGAGAATCACATATAAGAAAGCTTAGAGTCGCTTAAAGCAAATCTCTGGGTGTGGAATGTAGGCGTGCTAAACTCTATTTTGGTTTCGGAGTGAGAGTCATATATGGGAAGGCTTACATTCACTCAGAGAAAGCAACGATGGTGTGGTGGTTTGTAGGCATACTGAACTCTAGTTTGGAAGAAGTAGGAGAATGATATATGGGAACGCTTACATTCATGCAGAGAAAGCAATTATGGGGTGGCTTTTTTGTAGCCATGCTAATCTCTATTTTGCAAGAAGTTAAAGAGAAATATACAGGAAAGCGTACCGTCATTTATAGAAACCAACTTTCAGGGGATGGTTTGTAGGCCTGCAAAACTCTACTTTGGAAGAAGGGGGAGTATCATATGGGGGACTGGGTACATTCACTCGGAGAAATCAACGATGGGGTTGTGGTTTGTAGGCATACTAAACTCTAGTTTGGAAGAAGGACGAGAATCATATATAGGAACGCTTACATTCATGCAGAGAAAGCAACTATGGAGTGATGTTTGTATGCCTACTAAACGATAGTTTGGAGGATGTTCGAGAGTCATATCTGGAAAGCTTACAGTCATTTAGAGAAAGCAACTCTCTGGGGGTGGTTCGTAGGCCTGCTAAACTCTATTTTCAATGAAGTGTTCGAATCATATACAGGAACGCTTACATTCACTCAGAGAAAGCAACGTTGGGGTGGCCGTTTTTGAGCATACTAAACTCTACTTTGGAAGAGGTACGAGAGACAAATACTAACGCTTACATTAACACAGAGAAAGCAAATACGGGGTGCTGTAGTGCAGGCATGCTAAACGATAGATTAGAAGAAGTTCGAAAGCTGACAGTCACTTAGAGAAAGCAACTCTTGGCGGGTGATTTTTAGGTCTGCTAAATTGTATTTTGAAAGACGTACCAGAGTCATATACAAACGCTTACATTCATGCAGAGAAAGAAACTATGGGGTGATGTGTTGTGGGGATGCTAAACTGCAGTTTGGAAGGTGTTCGAGAGTGTTATATAGGATAGCTTACAGTCACCTAGAGAAAGCAACGCTCGGGACAGCTTTACAAGCCTCTAAACACTAATTAGCAGCAATTGTGAGAGTCAAACATGGGAACGCTTACATTCACTCAGAGAACGCAACGTTTGGGTGGCTGGTTTTTAAGCATTCTAAACTGTATTTTGGAGGAAGTAGGAGAGTCATATATACGAATGCTTACATTCACGCAGAGAAAGCAACTCTGTGGTCGTATTTTGTTGGCATGCTAAACTGTGGTTTGGAAGAAGTTCGAGAGCCTTATATAGGAAAGATTACAGTGACACAGAGAAAACAACTCTCTGTAGTTTCTTGGTAGGTCTGCTAAACTGTGATTTGGATGAAGTGTGAGAACGCTTGCATTCACTCAGAGAAAGAACTTTGTCGTGGTGGTTTGTAGGAATAACAACTGTAGTTCGAAGAAGTAGGAGAGTCATATATGAACGGTTACATTCACGCAGAGAAAGCAACTGTGGGGTGGCGTATGTAATCATCCTAATCTGTAGTTTGGAGGAAGTTCGAGAGTCATATCTGGGGAAATTTAGAGTCACATAGAGAAAGGAACAATCGGGGGCTGGTGTGTAGGTCTGCTAAATTCTATTTTGGAAGAAGGGTGAGAGTCATATATGGGAACGCTTATGTTGACTCAGAGAAATCAACGATGGGACGCTGTATTGTTGGCATGCTAAACTGTAGTTTGGAAGAAGTTCGCGAGTCTTACATAAGAAAGCTTACAGTCACCTAGAGAAAGTAACTCTCGGCAGATTGTTTCTAAGCGTGCTAAACTCTAATTTGCATCAATTGTGAGAGTCAAACATGGGAACGCTTACATTCACTCAGAGAACGCAACGTTTGGGTGGTGGTTTGTAAGCATTCTAAACTGTATTTTGGAGGAAGTAGGAGAGTCATATATACGAATGCTTACATTCACGCAGAGAAAGCAACTCTGTGGTCGTATTTTGTTGGCATGCTAAACTGTGGTTTGGAAGAAGTTCGAGAGCCTTATATAGGAAAGATTACAGTGACACAGAGAAAACAACTCTCTGTAGTTTGTTGGTAGGTCTACTAAACTGTAATTTGGATGATGTGTGAGAACGCTTGCATTCACTCAGAGAAAGAACTTTGTCGTGGTGGTTTGTAGGAATAACAACTGTAGTTCGAAGAAGTAGGAGAGTCATATATGAATGGTTACATTCACGCAGAGAAAGCAACTGTGGGGTGGCGTATGTAATCATCCTAATCTGTAGTTTGGAGGAAGTTCGAGAGTCATATCTGGGGAAAATTAGAGTCATTTAGAGAAAGGAACAATTGGGGGCTGGTGTGTAGGTCTGCTAAATTCTATTTTGGAAGAAGGGTGAGAGTCATATATGGGAACGCTTATGTTGACTCAGAGAAATCAACGATGGGGCGCTGTATTGTTGGCATGCTAAATTGTAGTTTGGAAGAAGTTCGAAAGTCTTATATAGGAAAGTTTACAGTCACCTAGAGAAAGCAACTCACAGGAGGTGGTTTGTAAGCCGCTAAACTCTAATTTGGATGAAGTGAAAGAGGCATACATGGATACGCTTCATTCACTCAGAGAAAGGTAAATTGGGGTGCCGGTTTGTAGGTATACTAACTCCAGTTTGGAAGAAGTACTAGAGTCATATATATGAACGCTTATATGGACGCAGAGAAAGCAACTATGGGGTGGTGTTTTGTAGGCCTGCTAAAATATAGTTTGGAAGAAGTTCGAAAGCAGACAGTCACTTAGAGAAAGCAACTCTTGGCGGTGGATTTTTAGGTCTGCTAAATTGTATTTTGAAAGAAGTACCAGAGTCATATATTCAAACGCTTACATTCATGCAGAGAAAGGAACTGTGGGGTGATGTTTTCTAGGCGTGCTAAACTCTAGTTTGGACGAAGTTTGAGAATCACATATAAGAAAGCTTAGAGTCACTTAGAGAAAGCAAATCTCTGGGTGTGGAATGTAGGCGTGCTAAAGTCTATTTTGGTTTAGATTGAGAGTCATATATGGAAAGGGTTACATTCACTCAGAGAAAGCAACGATGGTGTGGTGGTTTGTAGGCATACTAAACTCTAGTTTGGAAGAAGTAGGAAAATGATATATGGGAACGCTTACATTCATGCAGAGAAAGCAATTATGGGGTGGCTTTTTTGTACCCATGCTAATCTCTAGTTTGGAAGAAGTTATATAGGAAAGCGTACACTCATTTATAGAAACCAACTTTCGGGGGATGAAGGGTAGGCCTGCAAAACTCTACTTTGGAAGAAGTGGGAGAGTCATATTGGGGACCACGTACATTGACTCAGAGAAATCGAGGATGGGGTTGTGTTTTGTAGGCATACTAAACTCTAGTTTGGAGAAAGTACGAGAATCATATATAGGAACGCTTACATTCATGCAGAGAAAGCAACTATGGAGTGAGGTTTGTATGCCTACTAAACTATAGTTTGGAGGAAGTTTAGAATCTTATATAGCAAAGCTTACAGTCACCTAGAGAGAGCAACTCTTGGGAGATGGTTTCTAAGCCTGATAATTTGCACCAACTCTTAAAGTCATATATGGGAAGGTTTACATCCACTCAGAACGCAAGGTTTGGGTTGCAGTTTGTGGCCTTAATTGTAGTTCGGAAGAAGTAGGAAAGTCATATATATGAACAGTTACATTCACGCAGACAAATCAGCTATGGAGTGATGTGTGTATGCCTACTAAACTATAGTTTGGAGGATGTTCGAGAGTCATATCTGGAAAGCTTACAGTCATTTAGAGAAAGAAACTCTCGGGGGGTGGTTCTTAGGCCTGTTAAACTCTATTTTCAAAGAAGTGTTAAAATCATATACAGGAACGCTTACATTCACTCAGAGAAAGCAACGTTGGGGTGGCCGTTTGTGAGCATACTAAACTCTACTTTGGAAGAGGTACAAGAGACATAAATACGAACGCTTACATTAACACAGAGAAAGCAAATACGGGGTGCTGTAGTGCAGGCATGCTAAACTATAGATTGGAAGAAGTTCGAAAGCTGACAGTCACTTAGAGAAAGCAACTCTTGGCGGGTGATTTTTTAAGTCTGCTAAATTGTATTTTGAAAGACGTGTCAGAGTCTTATACACAAACGCTTACATTCATGCGTAGAAAGAAACTATGGGGTGATGTGTTGTGGGGATGCTAAACTGCAGTTTGGAAGAAGTTCGAGAGTGTTATGTAGGATAGCTTACAGTCACCTAGAGAAAGCAACACTCAGGAGAGCTTTGCAAGCCTGCTAAACTCTAACAAGCAGCGATTGTGAGAGTCAAACATGGGAACGCTTACATTCACTCAGAGAACACAACGTTTGGGTGGTGGTTTGTAGGCATAATAACTGTAGTTCGGAAGAAGTAGGAGAGTCATATATGAACGGTTACATTCATGCAGAGAAAGCAACTGTTGGGTGGCGTATGTATGCATGCTAATCTGTAGTTTGGAGGAATTTCGAGAGTCATATCTGGGGAAAATTACAGTCACTTAGAGAAAGCAACCATCGGGGGCCATTTTGTAGATCTGCTAAATTCTATTTTGAAAGAAGAATGAGAGTCATATATGGGAACGCTTATGATCACGAAGAGAAATCAACTATGGGGCGGTGTTTTGTTGGCATGCTAAACTGTAGTTTGGAAGAAGTTCGCGAGTCTTACATAGGAAAGTTTACAGTCACCCAGAGAAAGCAACTCTCGGGAGATTGTTTCTAAGCATGCTAAATTCTAGATTGCATCAATTGTGAGTGTCAAACATGGGAACGCTTACATTGACTCAGAGAACGCAACGTTTGGGTGGTGGTTTGTAAGCATTCTAAACTGTATTTTGGAGGAAGTAGGAGAGTCATATATACGAATGCTTACATTCACGCAGAGAAAGCAACTCTGTGATCGTATTTTGTTGGCATGCTAAACTGTGGTTTGGAAGAAGTTCGAGAGCCTTACATAGGAAAGATTACAGTGACACAGAGAAAAACAACTCTCTGTAGTTTGTTGGTAGGTCTGCTAAACTGTAATTTGGATGAAGTGTGAGAACGCTTGCATTCACTCACAGAAAGAACGTTGTCGTGATGGTTTGTAGGAATAAATGCTGTAGTTCAAAAGAAGTAGGAGAGTCATATATGAACGGTTACATTCACGCAGAGAAAGCAACTGTGGGGTGGCCTATGTAATCATCATAATCTAGTTTGGAGGAAGTTCGAGAGTCATATGTGGGAAAAATTAAAGTCACCTAGAGAATTGGAACTTTCGGGTGTTGTGTAGGTCTGCTAAATTCTATTTTGGAAGAAGAGTGAGAGTCATATATGGGAACGCTTATGTTCAATCAGAGAAATCAACGATGGGGCGCTGTATTGTTGGCATGCTAAACTGTAGTTTGGAAGAAGTTCGAGAGTCTTATATAGGAAAGTTTACAGTCACCTAGAGAAAGCAACTCACAGGAGGTGGTTTGTGGGCCGCTAAACTCTAATTTGGATGAAGTGAAAGAGGCATACATGGATACGCTTCATTCACTCAGAGAAAGGTAAATTTGGGTGCCGGTTTGTAGGTATACTAACTCCAGTTTGGAAGAAGTACGAGAGTCATATATATGAACGATTATATGGACGCAGAGAAAGCAACTATGGGGTGGTGTTTTGTAGGCATGATAAAATATAATTTGGAAGAAGTTCGAAAGCTGACAGTGACTTAGAGAAAGCAACTCTCGGCGGTTGATTTTGAGGTCTGCTAAATTGTATTTTGATAGAAGTACAAGAGTCATATAGAAAATCGCTTATATTTATGCTGAGAAAGAAACCATGTGGTCATGTTTTGTTGGCGTGCTGAAATGTAGTTTCGAAGAAGTTCGACAGTCTTTTATAGGAAAGCTTACAGTCCCCCAGAGGAAGCAACTTTCGAGAGATAGTTTGTAAGCCTGCTAAACTCTACTTTGCATCATTTGGAACAGTCATACTTGGGAACGCTAACATTCTCTCAGAGAACGCAACGTTTGGTTGGTTGTTTGTAAGCATACTAAACTGTATTTTGGAAGAAGTAGCAGAGTCATATATATGAGTGCTTACATTCACGCAGAGAGGGCAACTATGGGGTGGTGTTTTGTAGGCATGCAAATCTCTAGTTGCGAAGAAGTTAGGAGTAATAGGAAAGCTTACAGTCTCACAGAGAAAGCAACCCTTGGGGGCCGGTTTGTAGTTCTGCTAAATTCTATTTTGGATGAAGTGTGAATCGTAAACGGGAACGCTAACATTCACTCAGAGAAAGCAAGGTTGCGGTGGTGATTTTTAGTCACACTAAACTGGAGTTTGGAGGAAGTACGAGAATAAAAGAATGCTTACATTCACTAAGAAAAAGCAACGTTGGGGAGGTGGTTGGTAGGTGTACTATACTTTGGAAGAAGTACGAGCGTGATGCATAGGAACGCTTACATTCACGCAAACTATGGGGTGGCCTTTTGTTGGCATGCTAAACTATGTCCCAAAGACATATATAGGAAAGCTTATAGTGAGAGAAAGCAACTCTCGGGCGGTGTTTTGTAGGTCCGGCAAATTGCATTTTGAAAGCAGTCCGAGATTCATATAAGGGAAGGTCTATATCCACTCAGAGAAAGCAATGTTAGGCTGGTGGTTTGTAGGCATACTAAACTGTATTTTGGAACTCGTATGTATGACTCTCACACTTGATCCAAATTAGAGTTCACCAGGCCTATAAACCACATCCTGAGAGTTGCTTTCTCTAGGTGAATGTAAGCTTTCCTATGTAAAACTCTCGAACTTCTTCCAAACTAAAGTTTAGCATGCCAACAATACACCACCGCATCGTTGCTTTCTCTGAGTGAACATAAGCATTCCCTTATATGAATCACTTTTTCCAAAATAGAATTTAGCAGACCTACAAACCAGTCCCCGATGGTTGATTTAGCTATGTGACTGTAATTTTCCCCAGATATGACTCTCAAACTTCCTCCAAAGTATAGATTAACATGCGTACATACACCACCCAACAGTTTCTTTCTCTGCGTGAATGTAACTGTTCATATATATGACTCTCCTACTTCTTCCGACCTACAGTTATTATGCCTACAAACCACCACCCAAACGTTGTGTTCTCTCCGTGAATGTAAGCTTTCCCATATTTGACTCTCACAATTGCTGCTAATTAGTGTTTAGAGGCTTGCAAAGCTGTCCCGAGTGTTGTTTTCTCTAGGTGACTGTAGCTATCCTATATAACACTCTGGAAGTCCTTTCAAACTGCAGTTTAGCATGCCAACAACACATCACCCCATAGTTTCTTTCTCTGCATAAATGTAAGCGTTTGTATATATGACTCTTGTACGTCTTTCAAAATACAATTTAGCAGACCTAAAAATCACCCGCCAAGAGTTGCTTTCTCTAAGTGACTGTCAGCTTTCGAACTTCTTCCAATCTATAGTTTAGCATGCCTGCACTACAGCACCCCGTATTTGCTTTCTCTGTGTTAATGTAAGCGCTCCTATGTATGTCTCTCGTACCTCTTCCAAAGTAGAGTTTAGTATGCTCAAAAACGGCCACCCCAACGTTGCTTTCTCTGAGTGAATGTAAGCGTTCCTGTATATGATTCGAACACTTCATTGAAAATAGAGTTTAGCAGGCCTACGAACCACCCCCCGAGAGTTGCTTTCTCTAAATGAATGTAAGCTTTCCAGATATGACTCTCGAGCATCCTCCAATCTATCATTTAGTAGGCATACAAACATCACTCCATAGTTGCTTTCTCTGCATGAATGTAAGCGTTCCTATAAATGATTCTCGTCCTTCTTCCAAACTAGAGTTTAGTATGCCTACAAACCACAATCCCATCGTTGATTTCTCCGAGTGAATATACCCAGTCCCCCATATGACTCTCCCCCTTCTTCCAAAGTAGAGTTTTGCAGGCCTACAAATCATCCCCCGAAAGTTGGTTTCTATAAATGACGGTACGCTTTCCTATATATTACTCTTTAACTTCTTGCAAAATAGAGATTTGCATGGCTACAAAAAAGCCACCCCATAATTGCTTTCTCTGCATGAATGTAAGCGTTCCCATATATCATTCTCCTACTTCTTCCAAACTAGAGTTCAGTATGCCTACAAACGACCACACCATCGTTGCTTTCTCTGAGTGAATGTAAGCCTTCCCATATATGACTCTCACTCTGAAACCAAAATAGAGTTTGGCACACCTACATTCCACACCCAGAGATTTGCTTTAAGCGACTCTAAGCTTTCTTATATGTGATTGTCAAACTTCGTCCAAACTAGAGTTTAGCATGCCTAGAAACCACCCCACAGTTGCTTTCTC
Source organism: Eulemur rufifrons (assembly GCF_041146395.1). Taxonomy (NCBI): domain Eukaryota; kingdom Metazoa; phylum Chordata; class Mammalia; order Primates; family Lemuridae; genus Eulemur; species Eulemur rufifrons. The sequence goes on from NC_091002.1 coordinate 374,298, forward strand.
TGCATGAATGTAAGCGTTCATATACATGACTCTCGTACTTCCTGCAAAATACAGTTTAGAATGCCTACAAACCACCACCCAAACGTTGCGTTCTCTGAATGAATGAAAGCATTCCCATGTTTGAATCTCACAATTGATGCAAAGTAGAGTTTAGCAGGCCAAGAAAGGCTCTCCCGAGAGTTGCTTTCTCTAGGTGACTGTAAGCTTTCCTAAATAAGACTCTCCAACTTCTTCCAAACTACAGGTTAACATGCCCACAAAACATCACCCCATGGTTTTTTCTTTGCATGAATGTAAGCATTAGTATATATGACTCTGGTACTTCTTTCAAAATACAATTTAGCAGACCTAAAAATCACCTACCAAGAGTTGCTTTCTCTAAATGACTGTTCAGGTTTGGAACTTCTTCCAAACTATAGCATGCTTACAAAACACCACCCCGTAGTTGCTTTCTCTGTGTGAATGTAAGCGTTCCCAAATATCATTCTCGTACTTCTTCCAAACTATTTAGTATGCCTACAAAAACCACCCCAGTGTTGTTTCTCTGAGGGAATGTAAGCGGTCCCATATTTGACTCTCACACTTCATCCAAATTAGAGTTTAGCATGTGTACAAAAAAAATCTCCCGAGAGTTGCTTTCCCTAGGTGACGGTAATCTTTCCTGTATAAGGTTCTCCAACTTCTTCCAAACTGCAGTTTAGCATGCCTACAAAACCTGATGCCATAAGTGCTTTCTCTGTGTGAATGTAAGTGTTCCTATATAGGACTCTCGTACTTCTTCCAAACTACAGTTTAGTATGCCCTACAAACCACCACCCAAACGTTGTTTTCTCTGAGTGAATGTAAGCGTTCCCATATATGACTCTCACACTTCAACCAAAATAACTCTATTTCAACCAAAATAACTCTACATTCCACACCCAGAGAGTTGCTTTCTCTACGTGACTGTAAACTTTCCTATATATGACTCTCAAACTTCGTCCAAACTAGAGTTTTGCAAGCCTACAAAACACCACCCCATAGTTGCATTCGGTGCCGGAATGTAAGCGGTTCTACATGTGATTCTCTTGCTTCTTCTAGGAACCACAACCACAACGTTGCTTTCACTGAGTTCCCATATATTATTCTAACACTTCATTGAAAATAGAGTTTAGCAGGCCTACGAAACACCCCCGAGGGTTGCTTTCTCTAAGTGACTGTAAGCTTCCCAGATATGGCTCTCGAACTTCCTCCAAACTATATTTTAGTAGGCATACAAACATCACTCCATAGTTGCTTTCTCTGCGAGAAGGTAAGCGTTCCTATATACGATTCTCGTACTTCTTCCAAACTAGAGTTGACTATGCCTACAAATCACAATCCCATCGTTGATTTCTCTGAGTGAATGCACGCGGTCCCCAATATGACTCTCTCCCACTTCCAAACTGGAGTTTTGCAGGTGTACAAAACATCCCCCGAGAGTTGGTTTCTAAGACTGTACCCTTTCCTATATATTACTCCTTAACTTCTTCCAAACTAGAGATTAGCATGGCTACAAAAACGCCACCCCATAATTGCTTTCTCTACGCGAATGTAAGCGTTCCCATATATCATTCTCCTACTTCTTCCAAACGAGAGTTTAGTATGCCTACAAACCACCACGCCGTCGTTGCTTTCTCTGAGGGAATGTAAGCCTTCCCATATATGACTCTCACTCTTAAACCAAAATAGAGTTTAGCAGGCCTACATTCCACACCCAGAGATTTGCTTTCTCTAAGTGACTCTAAGCTTTCTTATATGTGATTCTCAAACTTCATCCAAACTAGAGTTTAGCATGCCTATAAAACACCACCCCATAGTTACTTTCAGTGCGTCAAAATGTATGTGCTCCTATATGTGATTCTCGTGCTTCTTCCAAACTGCAGTTTAGTAAGCCTACAAACAACCCCATCGTTGCTTTCTCTGAGTGAATGTAAGCGTTCCCATATATCATTTTCCTACTTCTTCCAAACTAGAGTTTAGTATGCCTACAAACCACCACACCATCGTTGCTTTCTCTGAGTGAATGTAACCCTTTCCATATATGACTCTCAATCTAAACCAAAATAGAGTTTAGCACGCCTACATTCCACACCCAGAGATTTGCTTTCTCTAAGTGACTCTAAGCTTTCTTATATGTGATTCTCAAACTTCATCCAAACTAGAGTTTAGCATGCCTATAAAACACCACCCCATAGTTACTTTCAGTGCGTCAAAATGTATGTGCTCCTATATGTGATTCTCGTGCTTCTTCTAAACTGCAGTTTAGTAAGCCTACAAACAACCCCATCGTTGCTTTCTCTGAGTGAATGTAAGCGTTCTCATATATGACTCTCACACTTCAACCAAAACAGGGTTTTGCAGGCCTACAAACCACCCGCCAAGACTTGCTTTTTCAAAGTGGCTGTTACCTTTCCTATATAGGACTCTGGAACTTCTCCCAAGCTAGACTTTAACATGTCTACCTGACACTACTCCGTAGTTGCTCTCGCTGTGTGAATGTAAGCGTTCCTATATATGAGTCTTGTACCTCTTCTTAACTAACATCTGGCATGCCAAAATAACACTCCCCCATAGTTGCTTTCTTTGAGTCAATGTAAACATTCCTATATATGTCTCTCGCACTTCTTCCAAACTAGAGTTGAATAAGTCTACAAACCAATCCCCGACAGCTGTTTTCTCTGAACGAATTTAAGTGTTCCTATATATGACTATGGCACTTCCTCCAAACTAGAGTTTAGAAAGCCTACACTCCACCCCTGTTCGTTGCTTTCTCTAAGTTACTGTAAGCTTTCCTATACATGGCTCTCGAAATTTTCCAAACTAGAGTTAGCATGCCTACTATACACCTACACATAATTGCTTTGTCTGAGTGAATATAAGCCTTCCTATATATGACTGTCGCACTTTTTCCAAATTAGAGTGTAGCCAGCCTGGAAAGCACCCCTTATAGTTGCTTTCATTGAGTGAATGTTAACATTCCTATGTATGACTCTCGCAACTTTTCCAATCTAAGATTTTAGCAATGCTACAAATCCCCCGCCGAGAGTTCCTATACATAACTGTCCTCTTTTTCCAAGCTAGAGTTTAGGAAGCCTAGAATCCGTCCCCCCGTAGACGCTTTATGTGAACGTAAGCGTTCCTATATATGACTGTCGCCTTCCTCCAAACTAGAGCTTAGCAAGCCTACAAACCAACTCCCTATAATTGCTTTCTCTGAATGAATGATATCGTTCCTATATAAGACTCTCGAACTTCTTCCAAACCAGAGTTTAACAAGCCAAAAAAGCACCCCCCATAGATGCTTCCTCTAACTCAAAGCTAATATTCCTATATATGATTCAGCTTCTTCATCCAAACTAGAGTAAGGCAAGCCTACAAATCACACACCAATAGTTGCTTTCTATAAGTAAATGTAAGCGTCCTTATATATGACTATAGCAATTCTTCCAAACTGGAGTTTAGCAAGCCTACAGACCCCAGGACTCCACTCCATAGTACCCTGGGCATTGGCGCCTGCCTGTCATGCAGGACATAGGGGCGGACGCTCATCTCAGACACGGCATTGGTGGATTCTAGGTTTTTTTAAGTTTTTCAATTGAAGAACTCTGAGAATTGGAATTCGGTTTAGGGTAAGGTTAGGTGTTAGGGACTAGGATTAGATTTAGGGGTTAGGGTTTTAGGTTAGAATTAGGGTTAGGATTACTGTTAGGGTTAGAGATTAGGATTATGTTTAGTGGTTGGGTTTAGGTTTAGGGTGAGAGGCAAGAGTAAGGGTCAGGGATTAGGGTTACTGTTAGGAGTTAGATTCAGGGCTTACGAAGGGTTTGGTTTAGTGATAGGGTTAGGGCTTACGTTTAACGGTGTGTGTTAGGGCACGGGACCCGTCTAATGTACGGGGCACTGTGGGTGTGGAGCAAGGCTGCGTCCCCACTTCATCTTACCCTGGGTGTTGGGCTTCAACTGTAACGCAGGACAAAGGCAGAGGCTCATGAAACACATGGTTAGGATTAAGGTTTAAGGTTAGAGTCAAGGTTAAGGGTTAGGGAGAGAGTTAACAGTTAGAGTTAGGGTAAGGGGGTTAGGGATAGGGTTAGGGTTAAGGGTTAGGTTTATGGTTCAGGTTTAAGGTTAGCATTAGAGGGTAGGGTCAGTGTAACTGTAGGTCAGTGTTGCGGTTAGATCTCTAGGCATTAGGGTAAAGGTCAGGGTTAGGGTTAAGAGTTAGGGCTAAGTTTAATGGTTAAGGATTGGGATTAGGGTTGAGGGTTAGGGTTAAGATTATGGATAATGACTCAGGATCAAAGGTTAGGGTTATTTTTAGGCGTAGGGTTAGCGTAAGGGGTTAGGGTTAGTGTTAGTGTTGTTGGTAGGGTTAAGGTTAGGGTTGGCGTTTCAGAATTAGGGATTAGGTGTTATGGTTATGGCTAGGAGTTAGCGTTAGATTTACGGTATAGGTCTTGTTCTCAGGGTGTCATGCATTAACGTTAAGATAAGGGGTTAAAGTTAGGGTTACGGTGAGCTTTACCTGTTAAGGTGAGCAGTAGGATCAGGGTTAGGTGTTATGTTCTGGGTTAGGGTTATGGGTGAGGGGTAGGGTTTATCCTTAGGGCACGGGCCCTGTATGCACTAGGAGGCGAAGTTAGGGGTCTGTGATGGTCGCTGGGAACCCACTCTATCGCACGCAGTGTATGGGCCTCTGGGTTTCATGCAGGACACTGTGGCAGAGCCGGCTTTCATGCATGGCTTAGTAGGATTGTAGGCTTTCAAAACTCTGAGAAAGCAAGAAGTCTGAGAATTAGATTTCGGGTTAGGATTACGGCACGGTTTAGGGATGAAGATTAGTGGTTAGGGTGAGGGCTTAGGGTTAGGGGTTAGGGTTAGGGTTAGGGTTGCTGGTAGGGTGAAGGTTAGGTTTGACGTTTTAGAATTAGGGATGAGGTGTTACGGTTATGACTATGGTTTAGGATTAGAATTACGGGATAGGGCTTCTTCTCAAGGTGTCATGCATTCACGTTAAGTTAAGGGGCTACGTTAGGGTTACGGGGAGGTTTATGTTTTAAGGTGAGCAATAGGATCAGGGTTAGGTGTTATGTTCAGGGTGAGGGTTATCTGTTAGGGGTAGTGTTTATACTTAGCGTACGGGCCCTGTCTGCACTGGGCAGGGGGTGGGGGTTAGGGGGATGGGATTGTCCCCAGGAACACACTCTATCGTACGCTGGGTATGGGCTCCTGGGTTTCATGCAGGACACAGTGGCAGAGCCCCCTTTTACTCATGGCATGGGAGGATTGTAGGCTTTCTAAACTCTGAGAAAGCAAGAACTCTGAGAATTAGATTTAGGGGTAGGATTCTGGTAATGTTTAGGGATGAAGATTAGTGTCAGGGTGGGGTCTTGGGTTAGGGGTTGGGGTTAAAGGTTAGTGTTAGGTTTAACAGTTACAGTTAGGTTTACGGTTAAGTCTCAGGGTTAGGGTTAAGGTTTGGGTTTAGCGTTTGGCACAGGGGTAGGCTTCAGTGTTAGCTTCATGGTTAAAGATTAGGAGTAGGATTAATGTGAGGATTAAGGGTAAGGGTCAAGATTAAGGGTTCAGGTTGGGGTTAGGCTTAGGTTTAGGGTTAGGGGTTAGGGTTAGGCTTAGGGTCAAGGGTTAGGATTAGGGTTAAGTGTTGGGCTTAGGGTTGGGGTTTAGTGTTAAGTTTATCGTTAAGGATTAGGGTTAGGGTCAGGGTTAAATGCTTGGGTGCGGGTAATGGTTAGGGTCAGGGTTAAGGTTTATGGATAGGGTTAGTGTTAAGGGTTTACGGGTAGGTTTAGGTTTCAGGGTTAGAGTTAGCATTAGGGCTTAAGGTTAGGATTAGGTGGTAGGTTAGATTTTAGGGTTAGATCTAGGCGTTAGAGTAAGGGTTAAGAGATAGGGTTAGGTTTAATGCTTAGGATTAGGGTTAGGGTTTGGAGTTAAAGTAAGTGTTAGGGGTTAGGTTTAAGGATCAATGGTTAGTGTTATTTTTAGCTGTAGTGTTAGGGTTAGGGATAAGGGATAAGGTTGGCGTGAGGGTTTTCCTTACTGTTAGGGTTAAGGGTCAGGCTTAGATTAAAGGTTAAGGTTAGGGTCAGCGTTAAGGGTTAGGGTGAGGGTTAACGGTTAACGGTAAAGGTTAAGCGTTAGTGTTAGGGATTAGCGATTAGGGATTTTGGTAAGTGTTAGGGTTAGGAGTTAGTGTTTTATGAAGGGGTATGGTTAGAATTAGGATTGGGGTTAGTGTTAGGGTTAGGTTTAGGAGTTAGGTTTAGGGTAAAAGGATAGGATTAGGGTTAAGGGTTGGGCTCAGGTTTAGGGTTAAAGTTTAGTGTTTGGGTTAATGTTTAGTGTTATGGTCCAGTTTAAGTGTTAGGGTGAGGGTTAACGGTTAGGATTAGGCTTAGAGGTTGGGGATATAGTGAGGGTTCAGTGTTAGGGTTAGGTTTAGGGTTCAGGGTTAAGGTTAGCTGTAGGGGTTATGGTTAGTGTTAGGTGTTAGTTTAGTGTCAGGGTTAGGTCTAGTCGTGAGGGTAAGGTTTAGGGTTAGCTTTAAGAGCTAGGGTTAGGTTTAATGGATAGGATTAGGATTAGGGTTAAGGGTTAGGGTAAGGCTTAGGGGTTAGGGTGAAGGGTTAAGGGTTTTTGTTAGGCATAGCGTTGGGGTTAGAAGTAAGGGTTACTGTCAGTGTTAGGGTTGTAGGCAGGGTTACGGTTAGAGTTAGCGGTTTAGAATTAGGGTTAGGGATTAGGTGTTACAGTGACGACTAGGAGATAGGGTTAGAATTATGGGATAGGGGTTGTTCTCAGGGAATGGGTTATGCACTAACGTTAGGATAAGAGGTTAAAGTTAGGCTCACGGTGAGGTTTACGTGTTAAGGGGAGAAATAGGAACAGGGTTAGGTGTTATGTTCACGGTGAGGGATATCTGTTACAGGTATTGTTTATGCTTAGCGCACGGGCCCTGTCTGCCTTAGGCGGGGGTGGGGGGAGGTTAGGGGACTGGGATTGTCACCAGGATCCCACTGTATCGTACTCTGGGTATGCGCCCGTGGGTTTGATGCAGGACACAGTGGTAGAGCCTCCTTTCACGCATGGCATGGGAGGATTGCAGGCTTTCTAAACTCTAAGAAAGCAAGAAGTCTGAGAATTAGATTTAGGGTTAGGATTCTGGTTAGGGTTAAGGATGAAGTTTAGTGTTAGGGTGAGGGCTTAGGGTTAGGGATTAGGGTTAGGGTTAAAGGTTACTCTTAGGTTTAACGGTTACAGTTCGGTTTAGGGTTGAAGTTTACGGTTAGGGTTAAGATGAGGGGTTAGGGTTTGGTATAGGGTTAGGGTTAGGTACAGGGTTAGGGTTAAGTGTTAGGTTTACGGTTGAAGATTAGGATTAGGGTTAGGATTAAAGGTTAGCGTGAGAGTTAACGGTTAGGGTTAAGGTTAAGAGTTAGGGTTAGGGTTTAGGTTTAGGGTTAAGGGTTAGGGTTAGCTTTAGGGTTCGAGTTATGTGTTAGGGTTTGTGTTAGAGGTTAGGGTTAGGTTTACTGTCCACGGTTAGTGTTACGTTTAGGGGTTAGCATTAGGGTTAAGGATTAGGTTTAGGGTAAGGGTTTAGAGTTAGTGTTGGGCTTTAGGCTCGGGGCTTAGGTTCAGGGTCAGGGGTTAGGGTTGGTGTTAGGGCTTAGATTTAGCGGTCAGTTTAAGGGCACAGGACCTGGTTAATCTACGGTGAGAGGGGTGCGGTCGGAGTCATCACGAAAGCACAACATCATTCCCTGGGCCCTGGGACAAGACCTACATGCAGGACTCAGGCGGAGCCTCATCTCACACATGGCATGGCTGTATTGTAGGCTTGCTTCACTCGGGAATGGAAGTAGTGTGAGAATTAGGGTTAGGGTTGGGGTTAGGGGTTTCGAGTTAGGGGTTAGGCTTGGAGTCAGGGTTAGGTGCTAGGGATTAGTGGTTAGGGTTAGAGTTAGTGTTACGGGTTAGGTGTTAACTCTGGTTTAGGGGGCCAGGGTAAGGTTTAGGTTTGGAGTTAGCGTTAGGGTTAGGCGTTAGGGTTAAGGGATAGGGTTAGGGTTAAGGGTTAGGCTTAGGGTTAGGGTTCAGGTTTAGGATTAGGGTCAGGGTTAAGGGTTAGGGTGAGGCTTAACAGTTAGGGTTAGGGTTAGGGGGTTAGGGATAGGTTTAGGGTTAAGGATCAGGTGTATGGTTCAGGTTTAAGGTTAGCATTAGAGGGTTAGGGTTAGTCTTAACTGTAGGTCAGCGTGGGGGTTAGATCTCTAGGCATTAGGGTAAAGGTCAGGGTTAGGGTTAAGAGTTAGGGTTACGTTTAATGGTTAGGATTGGGATTAGGGTTAAGGGTTAGGGTTAAGGTTAGGGGTTATGACTAAGGATCAACGGTTAGGGTTATTTTTAGGCGTAGGGTTAGCGTAAGGGGTTAGGGTTAGTGTTAGTGTTGTTGGTAGGGTTAAGGTTAGGGTTGGCGTTTCAGAATTAGGGATTAGGTGTTATGGTTATGGCTAGGAGTTAGGGTTAGATTTACGGTATAGGTCTTGTTCTCAGGGTGTCATGCATTAACGTTAAGATAAGGGGTTAAAGTTAGGGTTACGGTGAGCTTTACCTGTTAAGGTGAGCAGTAGGATCAGGGTTAGGTGTTATGTTCTGGGTTAGGGTTATGGGTGAGGGGTAGGGTTTATCCTTAGGGCACGGGCCCTGTATGCACTAGGAGGCGAAGTTAGGGGTCTGTGATGGTCGCTGGGAACCCACTCTATCGTACGCAGTGTATAGGCCTCTGGGTTTCATGCAGGACACTGTGGCAGAGCCGGCTTTCATGCATGGCTTAGTAGGATTGTAGGCTTTCAAAACTCTGAGAAAGCAAGAAGTCTGAGAATTAGATTTCGGGTTAGGATTACGGCACGGTTTAGGGATGAAGATTAGTGGTTAGGGTGAGGGCTTAGGGTTAGGGGTTAGGGTTAGGGTTAGGGTTGCTGGTAGGGTGAAGGTTAGGTTTGACGTTTTAGAATTAGGGATGAGGTGTTACGGTTATGACTATGGTTTAGGATTAGAATTACGGGATAGGGCTTCTTCTCAAGGTGTCATGCATTCACGTTAAGTTAAGGGGCTAAGTTAGGGTTACGGGGAGGTTTATGTTTTAAGGTGAGCAATAGGATCAGGGTTAGGTGTTATGTTCAGGGTGAGGGTTATCTGTTAGGGGTAGTGTTTATACTTAGCGTACGGGCCCTGTCTGCACTGGGCGGGGGGCGGGGGTTAGGGGGATGGGATTGTCCCCGGGAACCCACTGTATCATACGCTGGGTTTGGGCTCCTGGGTTTCATGCAGGACACAGTGGCAGAGCCCCCTTTTACTCATGGCATGGGAGGATTGTAGGCTTTCTAAACTCTGAGAAAGCAAGAACTCTGAGAATTAGATTTAGGGGTAGGATTCTGGTAATGTTTAGGGATGAAGATTAGTGTCAGGGTGGGGTCTTGGGTTAGGGGTTGGGGTTAAAGGTTAGTGTTAGGTTTAACAGTTACAGTTAGGTTTACGGTTAAGTCTCAGGGTTCGGGTTAAGGTTTGGGTTTAGCGTTTGGCACAGGGGTAGGCTTCAGTGTTAGCTTCATGGTTAAAGATTAGGAGTAGGGTTAGTGTGAGGGTTAAGGGTAAGGGTCAAGATTAAGGGTTCAGGTTGGGGTTAGGCTTAGGTTTAGGGTTAGGGGTTAGGGTTAGGCTTAGGGTCAAGGGTTAGGATTAGGGTTAAGTGTTGGGCTTAGGGTTGGGGTTTAGTGTTAAGTTTATCGTTAAGGATTAGGGTTAGGGTCAGGGTTAAATGTTTGGGTGCGGGTAATTGTTAGGGTCAGGGTTAAGGTTTATAGATAGGGTTAGTGTTAAGGGTTTACGGGTAGGTTTAGGGTTCAGGGTTAGAGTTAGCATTAGGGCTTAAGGTTAGGATTAGGTGGTAGGTTAGATTTACGGTTAGATCTAGGCGTTAGAGTAAGGGTTAAGAGATAGGGTTAGGTTTAATGCTTAGGATTAGGGTTAGGGTTTGGGGTTAAAGTAAGTGTTAGGGGTTAGGTTTAAGGATCAATGGTTAGTGTTATTTTTAGCTGTAGTGTTAGGGTTAGGGATAAGGGATAAGGTTGGCGTGAGGGTTTTCCTTACTGTTAGGGTTAAGGGTCAGGCTTAGATTAAAGGTTAAGGTTAGGGTCAGCGTTAAGGGTTAGAGTGAGGGTTAACGGTTACGGTAAAGGTTAAGCGTTAGTGTTAGGGATTAGCGATTAGGGTTTTTGGTAAGTGTTAGGGTTAGGAGTTAGTGTTTTATGAAGGGGTATGGTTAGAATTAGGATTGGGGTTAGTGTTAGGGTTAGGTTTCGAGGTTAGGTTTAGGGTAAAAGGATAGGATTAGGGTTAAGGGTTTGGCTCAGGTTTAGGGTTAAAGTTTAGTGTTAGGGTTAATGTTTAGTGTTATGGCCCAGTTTAAGTGTTAGGGTGAGGGTTAACGGTTAGGATTAGGCTTAGAGGTTGGGGATATAGTGAGGGTTCAGTGTTAGGGTTAGGTTTAGGGTTCAGGGTTAGGGTTAGCTGTAGGGGTTATGGTTAGGGTTAGGTGTTAGTTTAGTGTCAGGGTTAGGTCTAGTCGTGAGGGTAAGGTTTAGGGTTAGCTTTAAGAGCTAGGGTTAGGTTTAATGGATAGGATTAGGATTAGGGTTAAGGGTTAGGGTAAGGCTTAGGGGTTAGGGTGAAGGGTTAGGGTTTTTGTTAGGCATAGCGTTGGGGTTAGAAGTAAGGGTTACTGTCAGTGTTAGGGTTGTAGGCAGGGTTACGGTTAGAGTTAGCAGTTTAGAATTAGGGTTAGGGATTAGGTGTTACAGTGACGACTAGGAGATAGGGTTAGAATTATGGGATAGGGGTTGTTCTCAAGGAATGGGTTATGCACTAACGTTAGGATAGGAGGTTAAAGTTAGGCTCACGGTGAGGTTTATGTGTTAAGGGGAGAAATAGGAACAGGGTTAGGTGTTATGTTCACGGTGAGGGATATCTGTTACAGGTATTGTTTATGCTTAGTGCACGGGCCCTGTCTGCCTTAGGCGGGGGTGGGGGGAGGTTAGGGGACTGGGATTGTCACCAGGATCCCACTGTATCGTACTCTGGGTATGGGCCCGTGGGTTTGATGCAGGACACAGTGGTAGAGCCTCCTTTCACGCATGGCATGGGAGGATTGCAGGCTTTCTAAACTCAAAGAAAGCAAGAAGTCTGAGAATTAGATTTAGGGTTAGGATTCTGGTTAGGGTTAAGGATGAAGTTTAGTGTTAGGGTGAGGGCTTAGGGTTAGGGATTAGGGTTAGGGTTAAAGGTTACTCTTAGGTTTAACGGTTACAGTTCGGTTTAGGGTTGAGGTTTACGGTTAGGGTTAAGATGAGGGGTTAGGGTTTGGTATAGGGTTAGGGTTAGGTACAGGGTTAGGGTTAAGTGTTAGGTTTACGGTTGAAGATTAGGATTAGGGTTAGGATTAAAGGTTAGCGTGAGAGTTAACGGTTAGGGTTAAGGTTAAGAGTTAGGGTTAGGGTTTAGGTTTAGGGTTAAGGGTTAGGGTTAGCTTTAGGGTTCGAGTTATGTGTTAGGGTTTGTGTTAGAGGTTAGGGTTAGGTTTACTGTCCACGGTTAGTGTTACGTTTAGGGGTTAGCATTAGGGTTAAGGATTAGGTTTAGGGTAAGGGTTTAGAGTTAGTGTTGGGCTTTAGGCACGGGGCTTAGGTTCAGGGTCAGGTGTTAGGGTTGGTGGTAGGGCTTAGATTTAGCGGTCAGTTTAAGGGCACAGGACCTGGTTAATCTACGGTGAGAGGGGTGCGGTCGGAGTCATCACGAAAGCACAACATCATTCCCTGGGCCCTGGGACAAGACCTACATGCAGGACTCAGGCGGAGCCTCATCTCACACATGGCATGGCTGTATTGTAGGCTTGCTTCACTCGGGAATGGAAGTAGTGTGAGAATTAGGGTTAGGGTTGGGGTTAGGGGTTTCGAGTTAGGGGTTAGGCTTGGAGTCAGGGTTAGGTGCTAGGGATTAGTGGTTAGGGTTAGAGTTAGTGTTACGGGTTAGGTGTTAAGTCTGGTTTAGGGGGCCAGGGTAAGGTTTAGGTTTGGAGTTAGCGTTAGGGTTAGGCGTTAGGGTTAAGGGATAGGGTTAGGGTTAAGGGTTAGGCTTAGGGTTAGGGTTCAGGTTTAGGGTTAGGGTCAGGGTTAAGAGTTAGGGTGAGGGTTAACAGTTAGGGATAGGTTTAGGGGGTTAGGGATAGGATTAGGGTTAAGGGTTAGGTTTATGGTTCAGGTTTAAGGTTAACATTAGGGGGTTAGGGTTAGTGTTAACTGTAAGTCAGTGTTAGGGTTAGATCTCTAGGCATTAAGGTAAAGGTTAGGTTTAAGGTTAAGTGTTAGGGTTATGTTTAATGGTTAGGCTTGGGATTAGGGTTAAGTGTTAGGGTTAAGGTTAGGGGTTATGACTAAGGATCAACGGTTAGGGTTATTTTTATGTGTAGGGTTAGGGTAAGGTGTTAGGGTTAGTGTTAGTGTTGTTGGTAGGGTTAAGGTTAGGGTTGGTGTTTCAGAATTCGGGATCAGGTGTTATGGTTATGGCTAGGAGTTAGCGTTAGAATTACAGTATAGTGCTTTTTCTCAGGGTGTCATGCATTAACGTTAAGATAAGGTGTTAAAGTTAGGGTTATGGTGAGCTTTACCTCTTAAGGTGAGCAGTATGATCAGGGTTAGGTGTTATGTTCTGGGTTAGTCTTATGGATGAGGGGTAGGGTTTATGCTCTGGGCATGGGCCCTGTATTCACTAGGAGGCAAAGATAGGGGTCTGTGATGGTCGCTGGTAACCTACTCTATCGTATGCAGTGTATGGGCCTCTGGTTTCCTGCAGGACACTGTCGCAGAGCGGGCTTTCATGCATGGCTTAGTAGGATTGTAGGCTTTCAAAACTCTGAGAAAGCAAGAAGTCTGAGAATTAGATTTCGGGTTAGGATTACGGCACGGTTTAGGGATGAAGATTAGTGTTAGGGTGAGGGCTTAGGGTTAAGGGTTAGGGTTAGGGTTAGGGTTAATGGTAGGTTGAAGTTTAGGGTTGGCACTTTAGAATATGGATGAGGTGTTATGGTTATGGCTAGGGGTTAGGTTTAGAATTATGGGATAGGGCTTCTTCTTTGGGTGCTATGCATTAACGTTAACATAAGGGGATAAATTAGTGTTATGGTTAGGTTTATGTTTTAAGGTGTGCAACAGGATCAGGGTTAGGTTTTATGTTTGGAGTTAGGGTTATCTGTTAGGGATAGTGTTTTTGCTTAGCGCACGGGCCCTGTCTTCACCAGGAGAGGGTGGTTAGGGACTAGGATTGCCACTGGGAACCCGCTCTATCATGCACTAGTTATGGGCCCCCGGGTTTCTTGCAGGACACAGTGGCAGAGCCTCCTTTTACTGATGACATGGGAGAATTGTAGGCTTTCTAAACTCTGAGAAAGCAAGAAGTCTGAGAATTAGATTTAGGGGTAGGTTTATGGTAATGTTTAGGGATGAAGGTTAGTGTTAGGGTGCGTTCTTAAGGTCAGTGGTTAGGGTTAAAGGTTAGTGTTAGGTTTAACCGTTACAGTCAGGTTTATGGTTATGTTTTAGGGTTAGGGTTAAGGTTAAGGCTTAGCGTTTGGTACAGTGTTAGGCTTAAGTTTTAGCTTTAGGGTTAAAGATTAGGATTAGGGTTAGGGTTAAGGGCTAGTGTGAGGGTTAATGATAAGGATCAAGACTAAGGGCTAGGGTTTTTGTTAGTGTTAGGAATAAGTCTTCGTGTAGGCTTTAGGGTTAGCGTTAAGTGTTATGGTTAGGGTTAGGTTTAGGGTTCATGCTTAGTGTTATGTTTAGGGGTTAGTGTTAGGGTTAGGGATTAGGTTTAGGGTAAGGTTTTAGAGTTCGTGTTCAGCGTTACGGTCGGAGCTTATGTTTACGATTAGGGGTTAGTGTTAGTGTTAGGGCTGAGATTTAGCTTTTAGTTTAAGGGCACAGGACCTGTTTTATCTACGGTGAGAAGGGTGCTGTCGGAGTCTCCACGAAAGCACAAAATCGTTCCCTGATCCTTGGGAAAGGACCTACATGCAGGACTCAGGTGGAGCCTCATCTCACGCATAGTATAGCTGTATTGTAGGCTTGCTTCACTCTGAGAATGGAAGTAGTGTGAGAATCAGGGTTAGGGTTTGGGTTAGGGGTTTGGAGTTTGGGATTATGGTTCGAGTCAGGGTTAGGTCCTAGGGATTAGGAGTTAGGGTTAGTGTTAGGGATACGGGTTAGTTGTTGGGTTTGGGTTAGGGTGCTAGGGTTAGGTTTAGGGTTGGGGTTAATATTAGGGTTAGCGTTTAGGGTTAAAGGATAGGATTATGGTTAAGGGTTTGGCTTAGGGTTAGGGTTAAGGGTTAGTGTTAAGGTTTAGGGTTAAGTTCAGGGTTACGTGTTAGGGTGAGGGTTAACAGTTAGGGTTATGGTTAGGGTCTTAGGGATAGGGTTAGAGTTAGAGTTAAGGGTTAGGATTAAGGGTGAAGTGTTAGGGTTATTTTTAGGCATAGTTTTAAAGTTAGGGGCTAGGGTAATGTTTGGTTTGATGGTAGGTTTAAGGTTAGGGTTAGCAGTTTAGAATTTGCATTAGGGATTAGGTGTTATGGTTATGGCTTGGAGTTAGGGTTAGAATTCAGAGATAGGAGTTGTTCTCAGGGTAAGTGTTATGCATTAACGTTATGATAAGGGGTTAAATTTAGGGTTATGGTGAGATTTACATTTTAAGGTGAGCAATGGGATCAGGGTCAGGTGTTATGTTCAGGTTTATGGTTAGGGGTGAGGGGTAGGGTTTATGCTTACGACTCGGGCCCTGTCTGCACTAGGCAGGGGGGGAGGGGTTTGGGGTTGCGATTGTCGTCGGGAACCCACTCTAGTGTATGCTGAGTATGGGCACTGGGGTTTACGGCAGGACACAGTGGTAGAGCCTCCTTTTATTCATGGCATGGGAGGATTGTAGGCTTTCTAACACTGAGAAAGCAAGAAGTCTGATAATTAGATTTAGGGTTAGGATTATAGTTAGGGTTAGGAATGAAGTTAGTGCTAGGGTGAGGGATTAGGGCTAGGGATTATGGGTAGAGTTAAGGTTAAATGTTAGAGTTAGGTTTAACGGTTACAGTTAGGTTTAGGGTTACGTTTTAGGGTGAGGGTTATGGTTAGGGGTTAGGGTTTGGTACAGGGTTAGGGTTAAGTGTTAGGTTTAGGGTTAAAGATTAGAATTCGGATTAGGGTTGACGGTTAGTGTGAGTGTTAACGGTTAGGTTTGTGTTTAAGGGTTAGGGTTAGGGTTTAGGGCTAGTGTTAAGCGTTCGTGTTAGATTTAGGGTTAGAGTAAAGTGTTATGGTTAGGGTTATGGGTTAGCATTAGGGTTAAAGGTTAAGGGTTAGGTTTATTTTCAGGCACAGGGTTAGGATTAGGTGTTAGGGTTAGTGTTACCGTTAAGGTTTTTTGTAGGCTTAAGGTTAGGTTTAGCAGTTTAGAATTAGGGTTAGGGATTAGGTGTTATGGTTATGGTAAGGAGTTAGGGTTAGAATTATGGCATAGGGGTTGGTCTCAGCGTCAGTTTTATGCTTAAAGTTAGGGTAAGCGGTTAAAGTTAGTGTTACGGTGAGCTTTACGTGTTAAGGTGAGCAATAGGATCAGGGTTAGGTTTTATGTTCAGGGTTAGGGTTATGGGTGAGGGGTAGAGTTTATACTTAGGGTTAGGGTTAGGGTTAGGGTTTAGGCTTAAGGATGAAGGGTTAGGGTTAGGGTTAGTGTTAGGGCTGCTGGTAGGGTTAAATTTAGGGTTAGCAGCTTACAATTAGGTGTTAGGTTTTACAGTTATGAATAAGAGTTAGGGTTAGAATTATGGGATAGGTGTTGTCCTCAGGGTAAGTATTATTCATTAACGTTAGGATAAGGGGTTAGGGTTAGGGTTATGGTGAGTTTTACATGTTAAGGTGAGCAATAGGATCAGGGTCAGATGTTATGATCAGGGTTATGGTTATGGGTTAGGGGCAGTGTTTATGCTTAGGGCACAGGCCCTGTCTTCACTAGGTGGGGGGGCTCGGAGGCTGGGATTGTCACCAGGAACCCACTCTATCGTATGCTGGGTATGGGCCTCTGGGTTTCATGCAGGACACAGTTGGCAGAGCCTCCTTTCATGCATGGCATGGGAGGATTGTAGGCTTTCTAAACTCTGAGAAAGCAAGAAGTCTGAGAATTAGATTTAGGGTTAGGATTACGGTTAGGGTTAGGGATGAAGTTTAGTGTTAGGGAGAGGGCTTAGTGTTAGGGATTAGGGTTTGGTACAGGGTTAGGGTTAAGTGTTCGGCTTAGGGGTAAAGATTAGGATTAGTGTTAGGTTTAAGGGTTAGCTGAGGGTTAACGGTTAGGGTTAAGGTGAAGGGTTAGGGTTAGGGTTTAGGGTTAGGATTAGGGGTTCGTGTTAGGTTTAGGGTTACACTTAAGTGTTAGGGTTTAGGTTCAGGTTTAGGGTTCATGGTTAAGGTTATGTTTAGGGGTTAGGTTTAGGGGTTAGGTTTGGTGTAAGGGTATAGTGTTAGTGAAGGGAGTTTGGGTCAGGGTTTCTGTTTAGGGTAGGGGTTAGTGTTAGGACTTAGATTTAGCGATTAGTTTAAGGTCAGAGGACCTGTTTAATCTATGGTGAGAAGGGTGTGGAATCGGTCGCTGAGACACCACAGCATTGTACCCTGGGCCTTGGGCTCAGACCTACATGCAGGAATCAGGGGGAGCCTGTTCTCATGCATGGCATGGTTGTATTGTAGGCTTGGTTAACTCTTAGAATGGAAGAAGTGTGAGAATTAGGGTTATGGTTAGGGTTAGGGATTTGGGTTTAGGAGAGAGTGTTCAAATGAGGGTTAGGGGTTAGGCATTAGGGGTTAGGGTTAGTGTTAGGGTTAGGGGTTGGGGTGAGGGTTGGGTTAGGGTCTAGGGTTAGGTTTAGGGTTGGGGTTAGTGTTAGCGTTCGAGTTAGGGATTAGAGTTAGGGTTAAGGGATAGGATTAGGGTTAAGAGTTTGGCTTAGGGTTCAGGTTAAGGGTTAGGGTTATGGTTAAAGATTAGTGTTAGTTTAAACAGTTACAGTTAGGTTTAGGGTTAAATTTTAGGGTGAGGGCTTTTTAAACTCTGAGAGAGGAAGACGTCTGAGATTAAGATTTAGGGATAGGATTATGGTTAGGATTAGGGATGACGATTAGTGTGAGGGTGAGGGCTTAGGGTTAAGGGTTAGGGTTAGAGTTAGGGTTAAGGTTAGTGTTAGTTTTAACGGTTAAAGTTAGGTTTAGGGTTAAGGTTTATTGTCAGGGTTAAGGTCAGGGGTTAGGGTTTCGTACAGGGTAAGAGTTAAGTGTTAGGTTTAGGGTTAAAGATTAGCATTATGGTTAGTGTTAAAGGTTAGTGTGAGGGTAAAAGTTTAGGGTTAAGTTTAAGGGCTAGGGTTAGGGGTTAGTGTTAGGGTTAAGGGGTCTTGTTAGGTTTAGGGTTACAGTTAAGTGTTATGGTTAGGGTTAGGGGTTACGGTTAGGCTTAGGGTTCATGGATAGTGTAACATTTAGGGGTTAGGGCTAGGGTTAAATGATAGTGTTAGAGTTAAGGCTTAGGCTTTGGGTAAAGGTTTAGGGATAGGTTTACGGGTTAGGGTTAGTGTCAGGGTTAAATGTTAGGGTGAGAGTTAACAGTTATGGTTAGGGTTATTGGTTAGGGCTTGTGTTTATGCTTAGGGCACGTGCCTTGTCTGCACTAGGCGGAGAGGTTAGGGGGCTAGCATATTCGCCGGGAAATCACTCTATCGTATGCTGGGTATTGGCCCCTGGACACAGTGGCAGGGCCTCCTTTCACACATGGCATGGGAGGATTATAGGCTTTCTAAACTCTGAGAAAGAAAAAGTCTGAGAATTAGATTTAGGGTTAGGATTATGGTTAGAATTAGGGATGAAGTTTAGTGTTAAGGTGATGCCTTAGGGTTAGGGGTTAGGTTTAGGGTCAGAGTTAAAGGTTAGTGTTAGGTTTAACAGTTACAGTTAGGTTTAGCGTTAAGGTTTAGTGTTAGGGTTCAGTTTAGGGGTTAGGTTTTGGTACAGGTTAAGGTTTAAGTGTTAAGTTTAGAGTTAAAGATTACAATTAGGGTTAGGTTTAAAGGTAAGTGTGAGGATTAACGGTTAGGGTTAAGCATGAGGGTTAGGGATTAGGTTTAGTGTTAAGGGTTTATGTTAGTTTAGGGTTAGAGTTAAGTGTTATGGTTAGGGTTAGGGGTTAGGGTTAGATATAGGGTGCATGGTTAGGGTTACGTTTAGGGGTTAGGGTTACGGGTTAGATTTAGGGTGAGTGTTTGGTGTTAGTGTTGGGCATTAGGATAAGGGCTTAGGTTTAGGGTTAGCGTTTAGGTTTAGTGTTAGGGCTTAGATTTAGCGGTTAGTTTAAGGGCACAGGACCTGTTTAATCTATGGTGAGAAGGGTGCAGAATTGGTCCCCTTGACACCACACCATCGTACCTGGGCCTTGGGCCCAGACCTACATGCAGGACTCAGGCGGAGCCTCTTCTCACTCATGGCATGGCTCTATTGTAGGCTTGGTGAACTCTGAAAATGGAGGAAGTGTGAGAATTAGGGTTATGGTTATGGTTAATTGTTTGGGGTTAGGGGTTAGGGTTCGAGTGTGGTTCAGGGGTTAGAAATTAGGAGTTAGTGTTAGTGTTAGGGTTAGGGGTTAGGGGTTAGTGTTGGTTTAGGGGCTAGGGTTAGATTCAGAGTTAGGGTTAGTGTTAGGGTTAGGGTTAGGGATTATGGTTAGGGTTAGGAATTAGGGTTAGGGTTAGGCTTAAGGGATAGGATTAGGGTAAAGGGTTAAGGCTTAGGGTTAGCATTAGGGATTAGGGTTAGGGTTAAGTGTTAGGGTTTTGGTCTGATTTAAGGGTTAGGGTGAGCGTTAACAGTTAGGGTTAAGGTTAATTGTTAGGATTGGGGGTTAGGCTTAAGGATTCGTATTAGGGTTAGGGTATAAGGGTGAGACTTAAGTCTTATGGTTAGGGACAGGGCTTTTGGTTAGGGATAAGGGTTAGGAGTTAGGGTTACTTTTAGGCATAGGGTAGGTTTAGGGGTGAGGGTTAGGGTTAGGGTTAGTGTTAGGGTTGTTGGTAGTGTTAAGGTTAGGGTTAGCAGTTTAGAATTAGGGTTAGGGATTAGGTTTTATGGTTATGGCTAAGATTTAGGGTTAGAATTATGGGATAGGCGTTGTTCTCAGTGTAAGTGTTATGCATTAACTTTAGGAGATGCGGTTAAAGTTAGGGTTACAGTGTGGTCTACATGATAAGGTGAGCAGTAGGATCAGGGTTAGGTGTTACGTTCAAGCTTAGGGTTATATGTTAGGCGTACTTTTTATGCTTAGGGCACGGGCCCTGTCTGCACTAGGCGGGAGGATTAGGGGTCTAGGATTGTGGCCGAGAACTTTCTCTATCGTACACTGGGTATGGGTCCCTGGGTTTCATGCAGGACACAGTGGCAGAGCCTCTTTTCACGCATGGCATGGGAGGATTGTAGGCTTTCTAAACTCTGAGAAAGCAAGAAGTCTGAGAATTAGATTTAGGGATAGGATTATGGTTAGTGTTAAGGATAAAGTTTAGCATTAGGGTGAGGGCTTAGGGTTAGGGGTTAGAGTTACGGTCAGGGTTAAAGGTTAGTGTTAGGTTTAATGGTTACAGTTAGCTTTAGGGTCAAGTGTTAGGGTTAAGGTTAAGGTTAGGGGTTAGGTTTTGGTACAGGGTAAGGGTTAACTGTTAGGTTTAGGGTTAAAGATTACGATTAGGGTTAGGTTTAAGGGTTAGTGTGAGAGTTAACGGTTAGGGTTAAGGTTAAGTGTTAGGGTTAGTGGTTAAGTTTAGGTTTAAGTGTTCGTGTTAGGTTTAGGGTTAGAGTTAAGTGTTATGGTTAGGGTTTGGGGTTAGGGTTAGGTTTAGGGTTCATCGTTAGGGTTACGTTTAGGCATTAGGGTTATGGGTAAGGATTAGGGTAAGGGTTTAATGTTAGTGTTGGGCGTTAGGGTCAGGGCTTAAGTTTAGGGTTAAGGGTTAGTGTTAGAGTTAGCGTTAGGGCTTAGATTTAGAGGTTATTTTAAGGGCACAGGACCTGTGTAATCTATGGTGAGAAGTGTGCAGAATGGGTCATCGCCACACCACACCATCGTACCCTAGGCCTTGGGCCCAGACCTACATGCAGGTCTCAGGCAGAGCCTCTTCTCACGCATGGCATGGTTTTATTGTAGGCTTGGCTAACTCTGAGAATGGAGGAAGTGTGAGAATTATGGTTATGATTAGGGTTAGGTGTTTGGGGTTAGGGGTTAGTGTTCGCGTGAGGGTTAGGTGTTAGGGATTAGGGGTTAGGGTTAATGTTAGCATTAGGGGTTAACGGTTAGGGTTGGGTTAGGGACTAGAGATAGATTTAGGGTTGGGGTTAGGGTTAGGGTTAGGGTTAGGGGTTAGGGTTAGGGTTAAGGGATAGGATTAGGGTTAAGGGTTAAGGGTTAAGGCTTAGGGTTAGCATTAAGGGATAGGGTTAGGGTTAAGGGTTAGGGTTATGGTCCGAGTTAAGGGTTAGGGTGAGGGTTAACAGTTAGGGTTAGGGTTATAAGTTAGGGATAGTGTTAGGTTTAAGGTCTAGGGTTAGGGTTAGAGGTAGCTTTACTGCTAAGATTAGGTCTCGGCATTAAGGTAAGGGTTAGTGTTAGGGTTAAGGGTTAGGGTTAGGTTTAATTGTTAGGATTAGGATCAGAATTAAGGGTTAGGCTTCGGGTTAGGGGATAGGGTTAGGGTTTAGGGTAAACTTTTAAGGTTATGTTTAGGGATAAGGTTAGGGTTAGCGTTTAAGGTTAGGGTTAGTATTAGGGTTGTTTGTAGGGTTAAGGTAATGTTTAGTGGTTAGAATTAGGGTTAGGGATTAGGGGTTACTGTTATGGCTAGGAGTTAGGGTTAGAATTAAGTGATAGGAGTTGTTCTTAGCATAAGTGTTATGCATTAATGTTAGGATAAGTGGTTAAAGTTAGGTTTACGGTGAGGTTTATGTGTTAAGGTGAGCAATAGGATCAGGGTTAGAATTATGAGTGAGGGGTAGGGTTTTGCTTAGGGTATGGGCCCTGTCTGCCCTAGGAGTGGGATTGAGGGGGATGCGATTGTCACCAGAAACCCACTCTATCGTATGCAGGGTATGGGCCCATGGGTTTCTTGTAGGACACTCTGGCAGAGCCTGATTTCACGCATGGTAAAGGAGGATTGTAAGCTTTCCAATCTCTAAGAAAGTAAGAAGTCTGAGAATTAGATTTAAGGTTAGGATTATCGTTATGGTTAGGGATGAAGTTTAATCTTAGGGTGAGGGCTTCGGGTAAGGGGATACGGTTAGTTTTAGGGTTAAAAGTTACTGTTAGGTTTAACAGTTACAGTTAGACTTAGGGTTTAGGTTTAGGGTTAGGGTTAAACTTAGGGGTTATGGTTTGGTACAGGGTTAGGGTTAAGTGTTAGGGTTAGGGTTAAAGATCATGACAAGGGTTAGAGTTAAGGGTTAGTTTGAGTGTTAACAGTAGGGTTAAGGATAACTTTTAGGGTTAGGGGTTAGGATTAGTGTTAGGGCTGAGATTTAGCGGTTAGTTTAAGGGCACAGGACCTGTTTAATCTATGGTGAGAGTGGTGCACAGGGTCGCTGCGACACAACACCACCGTACGCTGGGCCTTGGGCCAAGACCTACATACAGGACTCAGGTGGAGCCTCTTCTCACGCATGACATGGCTGTATTGTAGGCTTGGTTAACTCTGAGAATGGAAGAAGTGTCAGAAATCGGGTTAGGGCTGGCTGTAGGTGTTTTTAACCCCTAACCCTAACACTAACCCCCTAATCCTAACCCTAACACTAACCCCAAGGTTAAATCTTACCTTAACCCCTACGACAACCCTAACCCTAACCCTAACCCCTCTCACTGTAGAATAAACAGGTCCTGTGCCCTTAAACTAACCACTAAATCTAAGCCCTAACATCAACCCTAACCTCTGACCCTAAACCTAAGCCCTGAGCCTAAAGCCCAACACTAACTCTAAACTCTTACCCTAAAGCTAATCCCTAACCCTAATGCTAACCTCTAAACGTAACCCTAACTGTGAACCCTAAACCTAACCCTAACCTCAAGCGCTAACCATAGCACTTAACTCTAACCCTAAACCTAACATGAACCCTTAATCCTAACACTAACCCTAACCCTAACTCTTAACTTTAACCCTGACTGTTAACCCTCACACTAACCTTTAAACCTAACCTTAATCGTAATCTTTAACCCTAAACCTAATATTTAACCCTAATCCTGTACCAAACCCTAAACCCTAACCTTAAACCTAACCATAAACCTTAACCCTGAACCTAACTGTAACGGTTAAAACTAAGAGTAACCTGTAACGCTACCCGTAACCCCTAACTCTAAGCCTTCACCCTAATACTAACCTTGATCCTTAACCCGAACCCTAACCCTAACCCTAAATCTAATTCTCAGTCTTCTTGCTTTCTTAGAGTTTAGAAAGCCTACAATCCTCCCATGCCATGCGTGAAAGGAGGCTCTTCCACTGTGTCCTGAATGAACCGCTGGGGCCCATAACCAGAGTACGATAGAGTGGGTTCCTGGTGACAATCCCAGCCCCCTAACCCCCCCCCCCCGCCTAATGCAGACAAGGCCCGTGCCCTAAGCATAAACTCTACACCTCACCCAAAACTCTAACCCTGAAAATAACATTTAACCCTGATTCTATTGCTCACCTTAGAATGTAAACCTCACCGTAACCTGAACTTTAACCTCTTATCCTAACGTTAATGCATAACACTTACCCTGAGATTAACCCCTATCCCATAATTCTAACCCTATCTCCTAGTCATAACTGTGACAACTAATCCCTAACCCTAATTCTAAACCACTAACACTAACTGTTACCCTACGTAGTTACTGTTACGGTAACCTACTGTTACCCTAACACTGAACCTAACCCTTACTCCTAACGCCAAAGCTATGGCTAAAAATAATGCTAACCCTTGACCCTTTACCCTAACTCCTAACCCTAACCCTAATCCTAACCACTAAACCCAACCTTAGCTCTTAACCCTAACCCTAAACCTTACCCTGACGCCTAGACCTAACACTAACACTAAACTAACACCTAACCCTAATCATAACCCCTAAAGCTAACCCTAACCCTGAACCCTAAACCTAACTCTAACACTTAATACTAACTATATCCCTAACCCCTAACCCCAACCCTAACCCTAACCGTTAACCCTCACCCTAACCCTTAAACCGGACCCTAACACTAAATCTTAACCCTAAAGCTACGCCCAACCCTTAACCATAATCCTATCCCTTAACCCTAAACCTAACCCCTAACCCTAAACCTAACACTAACCCCAATCCTAATTCTAACCATAGCCCTTAATACATCACTACACCTAACCCCTAACCCTAACCCTAACCCCTAATGCTAACCCTAACACTGAACCCTAAACCTAACCCTATCCCTAACCCTTAAACATAACTCTATCCCTAACCAATAATCCTAAGCCTAATCTTTAACCCTCACCCTAGAGCTTAACTCAAACCGTAACCCTAAGCCTAAACCCCAACCCTAACACTTAACACAAACCCTAAGCCTAAACACTTAACGCCAATCCTATCCTTTAACCCTAACACTAACCCTGATGCCTAATCCTAACCCTAACACTAACCCCAACCATAAATCTAACCCTAGCCCCTAACGCAAAACTAACCCCTAACCCTAACACTAACCCTAAATCCTAGTCCCTAACCACTAAACCTCACTTGAACCCTAACCCCTAACACCAAACCCTTAACCCTAACCATAACCCTATTTCTCACACTACTTCCATTCTCAGAGTTAACCAAGCCTAAAATACAACCATGCAATGCGTGAGTAGAGTTTCCGCATGAGTCCTGCAAGTAGGTCTGGGCCAAAGGCCCAGGATCCGATGGTGTGGTGTCGCATGGAAACATTCTGCACCCTTCTCACCATAGATTACACAGGTCCTGTACCCTTAAACTAACCGCCAAATCAAAGCCCAAACACTGACCCTAACCCCTAACCCTACCTAAGCCCTGACCCTAATGCCCAACACTAACACTAAACGCTTACCCTAAACCTAACCCCTAAATGTAACCTTAACCATGAACCCTAAACCTAACCCAAACCCCTAACCCTAACCATAACACTTAACTCTAACCCTAAACCTAACATGAACACTTAACCCTAACCCTAACCCTAACCCTAACCCTAACCCTCACCCTGAACATAGCACCTGACCCTGATCCTATTGCTCACCTTAAAACATAAACCTCCCCGTAACCCTAACTTATCCCCTTATCTTAACCTTAATGCATAACACCCTGAGAAGAAGCCCTATCCCATAATTCTAATCCTAACCCCTAGCCATAACCGTAACACCTCATCCCTAATTCTAAAATGCCAACACTAACCTTCACCCTACCAACAACCCTAACCCTAACCCTAACCCCTAACCCTAAGCCCTCACCCTATCACTAATCTTCATCCCTAAACCGTACCGTAATCCTAACCCTAAATCTAATTCTCAGACTTGCTTTCTCAGAGTTTTGAAAGCCTACAATCCTACTAAGCCATGCATGAAAGCCCGCTCTGCCACAGTGTCCTGCATGAAACCCAGAGGCCCATACACTGCGTACGATAGAGTGGGCTCCCATCGACCATCACAGACCCCTAACTTCGCCTCCTAGTGCATACAGGGCCCGTGCCCTAAGCATAAACCCTACCCCACACCCATAACCCTAACCCAGAACATAACACCTAACCCTGATCCTACTGCTCACCTTAACACGTAAACCTCACCCTAACCCTAACTTAACCCCTTATCTTAACGATAATGCATGACACCCTGAGAACAAGCCCTATACCGTAATTCTAACCCTAACTCCTAGGCATAACCATAACACCTAATCCCTAATTCTGAAAGGCCAACCCTAACCTTAACCCTACCAACAACACTAACACTAACCCTAAAACCCTTACCCTAACCCTACGCCTAAAAATAACCCTAACCATTGATCCTTAGTCATAACCCCTAAAGCTTAACCCTAACCCTTAACGCTAATCCCAATCCTAACCATTAAACATAACCCTACTTAACCCTAACCCTAACCTATACGCTAATGCCTAGAGATCTAACCCCAACACTGACCTACAGTTAACACTAACCCTAACCCCTAATCCTAAACTTAAACCTGAACCATAACCTAACCCTTAACCCTAACCCTATTCCTAACCCCCAACCCTAACCCTAACTGTTAAGCCTCACCCTAACACTTAACCCTGACTCTAACCCTAAACCTTAACCCTAACCCTGAACCCTAACCCTAAGCCTAACCCTTAACCCTAACCCTATCCCTTAACCCTAACCCCTAACCCTAACGCTAACCCCAACCCTAAACCTAACCCTGGCCCCCAACCCAGACTTAACACCTAACCCCTAACACTAACTCTAAACCTAACCACTAATCCCTAGCACCTGACCCTGACTCGAAACCTAACCCCTAACTCGAAACCCCTAACCCCAAACCTAACCCTAATTCTCACACTACTTCCATTCCCAGAGTGAAGCAAGCCTACAATACAGCCATGCCATGTGTGAGATGAGGCTCTGCCTGAGTCCTGCATGTAGGTTTTGTCCCAAGGCCCAGGGAATGATGTTGTGCTTTTGTGGTGACTCTGACCACACCCCTCTCACCGTAGATTAACCAGGTCCTGTGCCCTTAAACTGACCGCTAAATCTAAGCCCTACCACCAACCCTAACCTCTGACCCTGAACCTAAGCCCCGAGCCTAAAGCCCAACACTAACTCTAAACACTTACCCTAAACCTAATCCCTAACCCTAATGCTAACCCCTAAACGTAACTCTAACCACGAACAGTAAACCTAACCCTAACCTCTAACACAAACCCTAACACATAACTCTAACCCTAAAACTAACCCTAACCCTTAACCCTAAACCTAAACCCTAACCCTAACCCTTAACCTTAATCTTAACCGTTAACTCTCATGCTAACCTTTAATCCTAACCCTAATCCTAATCTTCAACCCTAAACGTAACACAACCCTAACCCTGTACCAAACCCTGACCCCTCAACTTAACCCTATCCGCAAACCTCAACCCCAAAACGAACTGTAACCGTTAAACCTAACAGTAACCTTAAACCGTAACCCTAATCTGTAACCCTATCCCCTCACCATAACACTACACTTGATCCTGAACCCTAACCATAATCCTAACCCTAAATCTAATTCTCAGAATTCTTGCTTTCTTAGAGTTTAGAAAGCCTGCAATCCTCCCATGCCATGTGTGAAAGGAGGCTCTACCACTGTGTCCTGCATGAAATCCACGGGCCCATACCCAGAGTCCGATACTGTGGGTTCCCGGTGACAATCCCAGCCCCCTAACCTCCCCCCAGCCTAATGCCGACAGGGCCCGTGCGCTAAGCATAAATGATACCTTTAACAGATAACTCTAACCCTGAACATGGCACCTAACCCTGTTCCTATTTCTCCCCTTAACACGTAAACCTCACCGTGAGCCTAACTTTAACCAATTAACGTAACGTTAATACATAACCCATTCCCTGAGAATATCTCCTATCCCATAATTCTAACCCTATCTCCTAGTCATAACTGTAACACCTAATCCCTAACCCTAATTCTCCACCGCTAAGCCTAACCGTAACGCTGCCTACAACCCTAACACTGACAAGAACCCTTAGTTCTAACCCCAACGCTATGCCTAACAAAAGCCCTAACCCTTCACCCTTCACCCTAACCACTAAGCATTACCCTAACCTTTAACCGTAATCCTAATCCTAACCATTAAACCTAACCCTAGGTCTTAAAGCTAACCCTAAACCTTACCCTCACGACCAGACCTAACCCTGACACTAACCTAACACCTAACCCTAACCAGAACCCCTAAAGCTAACCCTAACCCTAACCCTAACCCCAACCCCAACCCTATCCCCTATCCCTAATCCGAACCCCAACCCCTTCCCCTACCCCTAACACTAACCCCAACCCCAACCCCAACCCCTAATCCCTAACCCTAACCCTAACCCTTAACCCTAACCCCTAACCCTAACCCCTAACCTTAACCCTACCCTAACCCTAACCCCTAACCCTAACCCTAACCCCTAACCCTATCCCTAACCCCTATCCCTAAGCCCTAACCCTAACCCCTAACCTTAACCCTACCCTAACCCTAACCCCTAACCTTAACCCTACCCTAACCCTAACCCCTAACCCCTAACCCTAACCCCTAACCCTAACCCTAACCCTTAACCCTAACCCCTAACCCTAACCCCTAACCTTAACCCTACCCTAACCCTAACCCCTAACCCTAACCCCTAACCCTAACCCTAACCCCTAACCCTAACCCTAACCCCTAACCCTATCCCTAACCCCTATCCCTAAGCCCTAACCCGAACCCTGACCCTAACCCTAACCCTAACCCTAATCCCTAACCGTAACCCCTAACCCTAACCCTAATCCCAAACCCTAACCCTAACCCTAACCCCTAAACCTAACCCTAACCCCTAACCCTAACCCCTAAACCTAACCCTAACCCTACCCTAACCCTAACCCCTAACCCTAACCCTAACCCCTAACACTAACCCTAACCCTAACCCCTAACTCTAACCCCTAAGCCTAACCCCTAACCCTAACCCTAACCCCAACCCCAACCCCAACCCTAACCCAACCCTAAACCTAACCATAACCTTAACCCCTAACCCTAATCCCTAACCCTAACCCCTAACCCTAACCGTAACCATAACCCCTAACCCCTACCCCTACCCCTACACCTAACCCTAACCCCTACCCCTACCCCTACCCCTACCCCTAATGCCTAACCCTACCCCTAACCCCTAACCCTACCCCTAACCCTAACCCTAACGCTTAACCTTTACCCTAACCGTTAACCCTCACCCTAAATCTTAACACTGACCCTAACCTTAACCTTTAACTCTAAGCC